>NW_005054302.1:1300424-1301639 GCF_000277835.1 Geospiza fortis | reverse complement strand
AGCTTTAGGGATTTTTTTTCCAGTGAAATGTGTTAAATGCCAGCTTTGCTTCCAGAAGGAACAAGGCAGAAAATACAAGTTACATCAGCAAATCTTCTTGCCCACTTTTTTAGTAAGAAGTTGTCTTTGTAGGTTTGTGACACCCAGCACAATACTTTAAAATATAAACCCAAGTAGGCCTTCTAGAAAAATACTTTAATCTTTTAATTGTAATCAGATTAAAGCCAGGAGAGGCTTTTCATCCTACTGGGAAGAACTTACATAAACCAATTGTGTAATTTAGTAGGTTAATTGTAAATTAAACAGATTTGTTTATGCATCTTAGACACGGTTGTTTCTTGGGAAAATAAATTAATCTTTATTCTGTTCAACTGAAAACCCCAGTCCCTCTGGCTCTCAGTTCTTTCTTCTCTCAAATTTCCCGCTTTTTGATTTTAACTTAATTCAAATAATTTAGACCAGAATTCTTAGACGCCAAATAGAAACTGAATATGCAAGCTTGAAATTTTTTGGTTCAAAGGTTCTCTTAGTAAAGCATTTATAACTGCACAACTTTTGTTGTAGCTTGGTTGGAGTTAGGACTGATGGTCACTCAGTATGCTGCTTCTACAGCTTTTGTGGTTGCTCTTTGAATTTTAAAGAACTTTCATGGAACTAAACTGAACTGGATTTTTGGGTATTTGAGATTTCTCTTTAGCAAGATGAATGGAGAAGAAAAACACCTTTATTGTAATAGGGGGTGCGTGGTGTTGAGAACAAGCTCCAAATTGAGCTCATTTGCAGTATGCAGATGGAGTTGGGAGGAAGGGAAATGTCTCCTTAGGAAATTGGTGCTTGATGTATTTTTCAGATGTTCTCCTGTGCTGGACACTGTTTTAATAATGAAGTGTTCTTTTCCCCTTGAAACAACATACCTAAGGGTACAGCAAAGATGTGATTTCTAAAAATGCTTAAAATCTCGCTGTGAACTGAACTGAGTGTAAACCTGATAATAATGAAGACTTCATTAGAATCCTATGGCCGGAAGCTGAAGTTGTACAAATTAAATTTTGAGCTGAGGTATTACTTCCTAGCCAAGAAGTAAAATAAATATTAGAACAGCTTATCCAGAGACTGATTTTTACAGTGAATTTTCTTTAAGGTGATATTACACATTTTATCCTTCCAAAAAACTACACAGAAATTCAGCCTGCTATAGTCTGCTTTGGGAAAAAG
>NW_005054302.1:1269105-1300362 GCF_000277835.1 Geospiza fortis | reverse complement strand
ACATACATGAACTCAAGTACAAGGATTTTTAGCATATTGAGGCAGATCTGCATTCAGGTACTAAAACACTGAGGGTGATACATAGGGAATAAAAATAAATTATGATCCCTGGTAGAATCCCTCAGGTCCTGGTGTCTGCTCCAGAACAGTCATGAGAGATTTGAGCTTATCGCTAAACACCCTTCCTAGTTTCCTTGGATTTTAAAAGAAGTTAGGCTACTCCAGGAGGACTGTGGGTTCCCAATTGCCCATTTTTTGTTAAAAAGATGAAGAGGAAGAACAAGAACCCTGAGAAAAAGAAGTCCTTTAGGTATAAAGCAGGGAGATGGAATTTCAAATCTCACTTTCTCTACTAACAGGGAAACAATCTCTTTTCATGTGCTGTCAAGTCTGTGTAGGTTTCTCTGGAGCAATGTGTTCTCATCTGTGGGTGATATAGATGTGCACTCCTACAACAGGAAAGTACTTTCAGATTTGTGCTGGGCTGAGCTTTTGAGCTACATAAGAAGACAAGTTGTCCCTAAGAATCTTAGCTAAATATAGTAGTCTCTTGGAGATTATTCCTTCTGCTGCAGATAAATAGAGAACTTCTTATCTGATTAGCCAGAGTAGGGTGGAGTTCTGTGCTTTCCTCTTGTCAAGGGGTTATGTGCAGAATGATTTGGAGATCAGAGCTGAGGGCCACTGTTCTGAGATGCCTCAGCAGCTTGTCTTAAGCTGTTACCTTTCTGAGTCACTCAGCATTTCAATCACTCTGTGCTGTGGCACCACGTGAAAACTGCTTTGTTCAGCAGTCACTTGTTGCCAGTCAGGTGTAGGGTAGAGGAGGGAAGAGGGGCCTAGGAATCTGCCTGAGTTACCCTAATGCCAGTTAATACTGGACAGCCTGTCCTCTGTGTCTGGGGCAGCAACTCTAAACAGAAGTCCTGCCAACTACAGTGAGGGGGGTTGCAGAACTCATCTCTTTCCTCTCCTCCTGGAAATCAGGTGCTCTCATGGTATCTGCCAGTGCTGACGAATTCTTTAGTCAAGTTTTCCTGAGTCATCCTGCTGTTAATGTTTGATTTCTCTACTTAGTTTAACTTTCTAGTCCCTTAGCAGTCACCTTCTCTACTTTCTGAACAGCCCATGCCCACCATGGCCTGTCACTTCACAAACTGGATGCAGTCACCAGCCATGGTGGCAGTGCCCTTGCTCTCCTGAACTCCACAGGCCAGCATGGGCTGTCACCTGCAGCCTGTCCCTCTGCCTCCTCTTCTTCTGAGTCTTGTCCTCCTGCTTTTCAGTAGATGGTTTGCACAGTACCAGCCAAGGATATTCCCTTTCCCTGTTTCACCAGGACCTGGGGTTTGGTTGGTTGGCCATGGTGTCTTTCCCTTGGGTGGATCCTTGTTCTGTGAGTGTGCTGGTACAAGTGGGTGTTAAAAGGGGTGCTGCTTCAGGGCACTTTTCCTCTCCACAGAGGAGGATGATGGTAGTAGCATTGTTTATCACAGAGTCACTTTATCACTAAGCTAAGCATTTCTAAAGTTGCTGCTTATCCCAACCATGTGAGGCCTCACCTTAGCCTCACTTGAGGCACTCATGCTTATTTATTTTCTCTGGTCTGGTTTTGAAGTGTTTTCAGGCACCTGTGATGCCTTAGATTTTAGCTTTTATATTTTTCATATTCTTTACTGCTTTAGTGTGTAGTTATGTGCTTCATATTAGGGGATGGTAAGCTCTCTTCACAGAGTAGGTAGACAAAACAATTCCATTCCTACCTTGAGACCAAGGACAACTGATCCAAATCTCAGGCTCAAAACCATAAACAATGTGGACTGAAGAAAGAAAAACAAGAAGGGTGGGACTTCATAACCTAAAGTTATAATTGGACAATTTGCTAATGGACCAGAACTTACAAAAGTGAGAGATCCCGTGACCAGTTGTCCATTTTGTGACTGTTTTGGGTTCATCTTGGCTGGGCTCTCCTACTGCCCATGCTGTATGCATTGAGGCCTTTTAATAAATACCTACTTTATGCTTAACTCCATCTAGCCTCAGTTCTAGGTCAGCCTTCACAAGGCATCACAGGCAGTGGTTTGTTTATCTCTTCTGTTTGTGTTTCATTCCAATTTAGTATGCTTCCTAAAGCTCTTAGGCTGCCTTCACACAGCTGGGTACACTGCTTGTGGTTGCCATTATGTTGTAATCATTATTTCTGTCTTTGAGGAAGAATGATGTTTGCTTCTTATGCTCAGAATGACAACCAAAGTAATGCTTTCAAGGATGGCTGTTAAAGTTTCCCCACAAATTTATTTCTACGTAATTTGTATTTATGGCACATTTTGCTGTAACAAAGGTTTAGAAGCTTTGCTTGCAGCAGATGGTAAAGTTTTTGTATTGCTGTAAAGAACTTTTGTATAGGTTCATCAGAATATTTAATCTGACTGTGTTGAGACTGTTAAGATGTATAGAGACTGTTAAGATGTATGATGTGTGCAGTGCTGTGCTGCAATGTGAGCTTGATTAGTTATAAATGTCTGCAGTTCCTTGGGGCATTGGGCATTAAAATACCTGGATCCTGCTGGCTCACTGCTCCTCCCAGTACCAGTCACTGATTTGGCATAAGCGATGCAAAGCACCACTGTGACATTTCACAAATGTTTACAGAAGGATAAGCAAGATTGCTGCCTTTTACTGATGCCTTGAGAGGCTGACATGGAACATAGGCTAGACAGTGTTAAAGGAATAAAGTAGCTATTTATTAAAAGGCCTTCAAAGGATGCCCCTTGGACAGTACAAGAGCCTGGCCGTGGCTGCAACCACAATGGACCCAAGATGGATGACCAGTCATGAATCTTCACACTTTTGTAAGTTTTGGTCCATTTACATATTTGGGTTAATTGTCCAATTACAGCTTCAGGTTATGAAGTCCCATCCTCCCAGATTGCTCTCCTCAATTCACTGTTGTTTATACTTTTTGGGCCTGAAGCTGCAATGGTGTCCTTGGTTCTTGAGCTGGAAAAGGATTGTTTTGTTTGACTAAACTGTGAGGAGAACTTGCTAACACTTTATATGAAGTTCAGAGTTATGTACTAATGCAGTACAGAATTTGGAGAGTATGAAAGCTAAAACTTAAGGCATCAGTACCCAACCAACTGCCATCAGCCAAGTGCTTTCCTTAAAGAGTATCCCATTTTTGATCATCTCCTGTACTCTCTTCAAAACCCCCAGTGACTATCATGACAACCAATGCTTTTAAAGTTTTTCAAGAGCCATCTTTATAAGTTGACATGGTCTGCTTAGAAAACTGAATTTAGGTCTACCACAGGCTTTTAAGTAAAGGATGCTCCATCCCTCTCCTGTGGTGCTCCTCCTGTCCTATATTATTTGCTATGCTTCTAGAATTTATGTGAATAATTTTTATGGCTTGATAGATTTACTTCATACTTTACTGAAAGAGATAGTAAATCCTTACTTTAGGGATTTTCAAACCTAGTTAAAATACACCAAATGGTGAGGCAGCTGCCAACAGCTAGAATAATTTGAGAAGAGATGTGGGAGTTGTCTATAACATTGCTGCTTATTTACTGTTTTAGCCAAGTAAAAAAGCATCTAAGCATGGACACCTCACTTACATGGGAAGAATAACAGCACAGATCTGTGGCATTCTTCTGTCTCTTAAATGGGAGGTAGAAAAATAAAGATTTTTATGACAGAGGTGGGGAAGAAGAAAAAGGTCCGGAATTTTTTTTCTATTCTAAACAATAGGAGAAAGTGCTTTGGTGAAATTGATGATACTTCTCTTTGTATTTGTTTTATCTCCATACAGAAGCCTCCAAATGGTGAGGCTACATTTTAACCTTTTCCCTGAAGATCACCTTCCCCATTTTATTCTCTTCACCTTATCAGTTGCAGTATGCAATGACCTTTCTCTTCGATTCAGCCATCTGCCTGCCTCAGCTTTTATTTCCTTCACTGATCAGATGAGACATGAGGGTACAAATGGCACTGGCAGCGCTGCTGGCCTCGGTACCTGATTAGGATGAATAGACTTAAGCTGACATTTTAAATAGTAAATAGGTCTTTTTTAAAATTCATGAATACAAAAATTGCTCAAGTAGTCTAGTGAACTGGTAATGTGTTCTGCTCAGAAAGCAAAACATACTATACTCAGGGTGGTAGGATATATAAAAAGAATGTGTGGATAAAGCACAACTCTGAAGTGCTGCTCTGTTTTAAGGCTTCCAGATGTGAGCTTTGCACAAGTGCTGCAATTACCAGCCTGCTGCAGGTATTGCTTCTTTCAGGGTTTGGACAGCAACCATTTATTCTCACCCAGCTGCTTGAATGCTAACAGGGGTATCAGTGCTATAGAAAGGGTGCAGAAAAATGTTGTTGCCTTAGGAAGCATGTATGGAATGAAATGGAGAGCTAGTGGGATGGAAAGAACAAAATTTTCCTCTGAGAACATCAGCGATCTTGGCAGGACAGAACTGAAGATACAGCAGGCACCATTAATTTCTTAGCATGGCATTAAAGAAAATAAAGTAGAGCTTGAAAGTTCCAGGTCTTGCAATCCACAGCATGGGGACTGTCTCATCTCATCAGTCTTAATGCCTGAAACTGCAGCCTAGACAGCCCTGATGCCAGCTGGCCAGTGAGATCATGTCCAGGTGACTCAGAGTGGGGCTCAAAGGGAGCCAGTCTACAGACCAGGGCACGGCAGGCGCTGGCCTTCAGTTCTGCTTCATGCAAGCTAAATGCCTGGGGCTGTAGAGAGAGCAGGTATTGTGCCTGCCTGCATCAGGCAGGAATCGAATTCACGTGCTGTTCCATGATGGGAATTACAGCATGGAGAGGTGGAGTGAGCAGATTTGCTTCCCAAGTGCTTCTGATCCAAGCTAAAGTACTGGTATGGACCCAGTGCCTGTGCTCCGTGTGTGATTGCCAAACAGCCCCGTTCTAGTGGCTGTTCACCCTTCCTTGCCACACTCCCTGGCTCCCGGTCGCTGCTGTTGCCATCCTTCAACATCATCTGTTGCTCAGCCTGGGAGAGGCAAACACCCCTGTCTTTGTGCTGAGTGTCTGGCAAAGTGTTGGCAGTAGCTGAGGAAGCCTTGCTAATGAGCGGGTGTTGCTGAAAGCAGCGTGGTGCAGCACCTCTCCCACGCAGCCTGAGCAGCAGCCGAAACAGCCGCCTTCTCTGGAGCTCATCCTGGCACACGAGCCAAGGAGGATTTACTAGATAGTACAAATCTGTTGGCTGGTAATTACACTTTAGTGTTTGATTTACATACAAAGCCAGGTAATGCAGAAAGCGTGAAAATGTTTCAAGCTGCTCATTCATCAGTTACAAATTCCCTGCCCAACGAGATGCTTTTTTACCCAAGGGAGGAGTCTGGCACTTGGCTCCTGCAATGCTGCAGTGGTGGCGGGGGAATTGCAGGAGGGCACTTGCAGCTTTTGGATGGAACCTACTCAATCGCTGGGAAAACACTACGTTTGAGCTTCCTGCAATTCTTTGTGTCACTTTGACTGGGAAAGGCCATGCCAGGAGCAACCTTCCATTGTGGACTGCACTAGGCTTCCCTCCTCATCTTGTACCACAAGGCTTAAAATCCAGTGACGGGAAAATGAGGTGCTGCTGCAAGATTTCTGGGACCTGCAGACCCACCAGGTAAGAGGGACAGTCTTTCTGTAGCAAGAGACTGACCTCCAGTGGACAAACGGGGCAATCATAAGAGCTTGTTCTAATTAAAATTTAGCCGTATGAAGACAGAAAGAAGATGAAGAAGTTCGAGTTAGAGAGAGAGAGTGAGAGAGAGAGAGAGAGAGAGAGACGTTCCTCTCCCAGTTATTGAGTGGTAGTGTGGTAAAAGTGGAGGTACAGCAAAATCTCTGTGCATGTGCAACTGTGCTGAAAGCTGGAGACTCAGAGTCTCAGTCCTTGACAAACTTGGAACAAAGTGCTCTGAAATGTAAAACTGCCATGGAGCTAAAAGCACTGAAGTGACAAGGTCTGACAGCTGAGGAACTTCCTGCACCTTGGCTGAGCTCCCACCTGTAAATGTCTTCACAAGTCTCCTGAGCCTGCCCTGGTTGTGAGGTGATGAACAGGAGGCCTCCAAGGAACTTGGGAGAGGGATATGAATTGCTTTATGCTGGATGTTTTAAACTTTTCATTCCCAGAATCACAGGGGGCTTGAGGTGAGAAGGAATCTCTGGAGGTCACGTGCTCCAGCCTCCTGCTGCAGCAGGATGAACCAGAGCTGTTTGCCCAGGACCATGGCCAGATGGCTTTGGATTGTCTCTGAGGAGTGAGACTCCACAGCATCTCTGGGTAAGCTGTGCTAGTGCCCAGTCAGGGTCACAGTGAAAGAGCATTTCCTGATGTTCAGAGGGATCCTCTTGTGTGTCCTTTTGTGCCCATTGCTTTCAGCTGTGTGCTTGAGCCCACAGACGCTGCCCATCAATGCTCAGCTTCCCATCAGCTCAGCAACTGTGTTGCTGTAAATGCAATGCTTGAGTTAAAAATCATGAGTCTCTCTTTTTACAGGGAAAATGATATGTGATTAGAAGTGGATGTGCTGTTCAGCTTCTGAGTGACAAGGTAATAGAAATCACTAAAGAAAAAATTAGTTGCACAGCAAGTTTCATCATCAGACTTCCAATGGCTGGAGCTGAGCCTAATACAAAACTAGAAAACCTTGATTATTCTCCAGCTTTGCTGGGTGATGTGCTTTGAATTTCACCACCCAGCAAAGTTTTCTAAAGCCTTATCAGCAGCCTAATGAGAAATAATCTGGGGGTCTTGCTAGTTTGTTTTTCAAGGAAGTGAGAGTTTTGTGGCTGCCTTTTAGAAAAGGACTGGAGGGTCAGAACGGGGTTTTGGCAGACTTAAGTTTCCCCACATTCTGTTGTGTGCAAGCACAGGTTTGGATGGGGAGGTGATTTGAAACCCATCCCCTAGCAGGAAGGGAAGTATGTTCAGCAACAAGAGCTACTGCTGTTTCCTTAGACTCCAGTGCTGCTGCTTTGTGTGGTGGAAGCCACTCTTAGTAGAAAGCCTTTCCAGTGCTCTTTCATAGGATCACAGGGTAGGTCAGGCAGGACAATGCCTCAGGAGCTCTCCTGTGCAGCATCCTGCCTGCAACAGGGTCAAACCAAGCTGCTCCATGTTTGATGTGGCCCCCAATGCCTACAATAACATTTTTTTTTCCTCCCAGTGTATGCTAAGGACATTCATGGTGGGGTTAAGCTTTCTGCTGCCAAATGATTGAGATCACAGTCTCAATTGCTCTGAGGAGGAGAAAAGAAATGCTTCCTGGTCACTAAGGGACAAGCACATAGGAAACACCTTGCTGTGGTACTAGGAGAGCTTTTGGCTTGTGTTCCCTGCTCCCAGTGTGTGTTAGGGGAGAAGCTGGCTGGGGTGCTGGGTGGGAGACCTTACCATGTGGATGCTGCTGCTTTACTTTCCCTCTTCTGGAAGTTCTCCAAATATCTGAAGGATTTGAGTAGTTGGTAGGTGGAAGACATTGCTATCTTCCCCTGTCCTCCTCAGGTGAATAGAAAAGGGGTAATTATTCCCTCAGGACAATGATGGTGAGTGATGCTTTTTGCAGCACTGCTGTGTACACCACTCCTCTCACAAGAAATTCATCCCAAATTTCCTTATGGTGTTTGATGATGTGCCTGTAGATGTGAGTGTTAATGGGCAAAGGCCTAACCAGATTTCATTGGATGTTAGAAAGAAGAAAGAACTGGGTGTTCACTGGTTATTGCCTGGAACTTGCCTGTTGGTATGAGAATTGATCAACCCTTGAATGACATATTGTGAAATATATTATACAATCTTTAATTTACATAGAGATGAAGTCTGCTTACAGGGAGTGGAAATCAATAATGGCTTTTATATCATCCTCTGGGTAGAATATTAAGTCTGAAATTCCATAATATCTAAACTGCATCAAGAGATTACAAGCCAATAGTACTAATAGCATAAAAGGTTTTATCATTTTATCCTCTCTTAATAAATTTTATATATCTGCTGTTTCCAGATGGGGTTTTTGTTCTTTCAGAATGAGAAATGTGTTGCAGTCTTTGCCATTGTGTTACTGTTTGAGGTTATGGCCAGAAGCTTGCAATACAGGTGGTGTATAAACACAGAAAGAAAAGGTGATCCCTGCTGTCTAACCTGAATTTGAGGGGTAGTTGGTGGGCAGCCACATTATCTGAACAGGAACCCTGACTTTTTCCTGATTCAAAGCCCACCCATTTGCTATGGACCAAGCTGTACTCAGTTTAACACTGCACTGATACCAAGCAGGGAGTGGATTCAGATTAACCCCAGCCTTTTCTGCAAAGAACGTGTTTGCCAGTGCATTCCTACAGCAATGGCGTGATTGCCAGTCCAGCATCCATCTCTGCTGTGTCTTGGAAAGGCATTGCTGCCACTTGATATTTTTTTGTTCTTTCCTTTGAGCTGACTGGAGCCATATAACAATCTGCCTCAGCCATTCTGAAGGCTCTATTTTGCTGTGATTTGCTTTGGCTGTGAGTAGATGGGAGAAATGAGAGTGAAAGAAAACATTTCAGTCAGAACAATGTCTTTTTTCAAAGGCATGTCACAACAGGAAATACAATTTAAATTGACTGAATGGCCATGGTTGGTACATAAAACCTTGTGTTGTGATTCACAGTAGCAGAGCACAGTGAACATGATGTGCTGGAGTATTGATAATCCCTGGCTGTTTCTCTGCAGCTTCTCCAAGTTGTACTATTTTTCTTTCACCCCCTTCACCTCCCCCTGCAAATGCTCTCTCTTCTTCTGTATGATGAATACAACCATTAGTCCAAGATTAACTTTATTCAGGTTCTTTACATCACCTCTTCTCCTCTGGTTTTAATCAGCTTGCACAACCAAGTTAGGTCTGTCTTAATTTTTCTGTGCTTACCAAGGTGCAAGAAGAACCAGCAGATGCACAAGGACTGAAGTAGGGAGAGGAGGATAACAAAATTGTGGGTGTGGGAGGAAAATAGGTGGCTTTTCAGATGGGCTGATTTAATACCTTGAAAAATTAGCTTTTCCAGAGAACATGTAATGACTTCTAAGTAGTTTACCAAAACTGTGACTTCTTCAGACTGAGGTATTCTCAGAATTTCTTGGGGATAAGAAATTAAAGTGCAGAGCCTATTTGATTATTAACCTTCTGAAATGCAGCTGCTTTTGTGTGTACAGCAAAACCATGTACAGACAGATAATTTTTCCTGTGTAAAACTGCGTCTCTACTGCAGCATTTAAAGCCTGTATCTACTATGAATTTCTTATTTCCCATGCTGTCATGAGGGATTAATTTGATTTCTTTGGTTGTGCCCTATCTAGGCAAAAAATATTGAGGAAAACTTTAGATACTGCAAGTTTTTTAAACCTATTGATGTTTTCTAGGAAAGAGAGCAGATTCTGAATTATTTCTTTCAAGGTAATTAACGTGGCTTATAGATAATTCTATTGAAATGCCTAGAATTTGTGAATTGTACAGTTATCACATTTTCCTATTTCTGTAGATCTCTAGGCAAAACAAATTCCAGGGCTGGCATTTTGATTTCTGTTTGCATTTCAGCTCTGCCAGATGACTGCTGTTTCTTTAAGTGAACCAGACTAAAAAAGCCTCATGTGAACAGGTGGCAAGAAATAGAGCAGACAGGATTCTTCTCATCATTCTCTTCCTAGATTGCCTCCTCAGCAGTGAATCTCTTTTAGGATTTGATGTAGCAGCATACATATTTTTCCTGGCCCACAAGTATTTTTAATAATTCCAGGCCAGTTTAAGAGTGGACCTGAGGAAAAGCTTATGCACATCCAAAGTTTCAAATTTCACTTGTAAGGATTGAAGGCTGGAAGCTTCAGCCATGGAAGCACAGCTGGAACAAAAGCAAAGTCAAGAGCAATCTGCAATGGTTCAGTGTAATCCGTACTGTTATAGCAGAGATCTGAAAAGCTCTTAGCATCCACTGAGAAGGTGACTGTTCCTGAAAGATCAGATTTATTTCATACATTATGGAAGTGTTTATCTTCATCTGGGCACCCATAAGAGTTGCTGTATTACTAACTTATGGTGTGGGGCATGGTGTTGCAAAGATGTCTGGGCTCTGAAAGCAGATGGTTTGTTATGATACTGCTGATGCAAATTATGCAATGAAGCCAAAAAAGTGACTCAGCACTGGATGTGGTGTGAGTTACTGCTCTTGGTAGCAGCTCTGGCACTCTGGCACAGCTTGACAACAAAGGGGCCTGGAAACAGAACTGCTGCCTCCCTGTGGAGCCATTCAAAGAGGAGATGGGCATTCCAGAGCTATATTGGCTGCCCGGATATTCCAGGCACATGCAGAGGGCATAGATCATACAACTGCTATGAATTTCTTATCACTCTGTGTTGGAGAGGTGCTTAGGGCTCAATTTGCTCTCTGTGTGCCAACTAGTTGTGATGCTCTCTGTGTCTGCACTGACCTTAGACACCCCAGGCCTGCTGCATGTTCAGCATTTTCTCCTTTTCATTAATTTTTAACCAGTCCTGTAGGCTTCCCAGGTGTTCTTTCAGCTGTCGGCTCTGGCTGTGCCACAGCTGCTGCTGCTAAGCCTCTCAGTGTGACCCTCTGTGTTGCTCACTTCAGGCAGAGGAAGAACAAGACTCAAGAATGGCCTGTGAAATGCAAATTACTCTGCCAGGTAGAAGAGCAAAAGCAAAGCAAATGAGGGTGTCTTCTAATTAAATGTAATGACAAGGAGGCCAAAGAGCATCCCCTGCTAATTCCTGAACTACTTTGGCAGGAGGCAGAAAGGAAGCAGAAAGGGAGAAGAGAATACCTGCTAGAATGGGGCAGGGAAAAAAATAACAGGACCAAAAGGGAGGTGGCACTGCAGCTTGTCCTGCACATCCCCCTGGGCTTTGGCCAGGCCCCTCTGCCCCGCTGCTCACCCCAGGGCTGCCCTGCAGCAGTTTTGGGATCCTTCAGCTCCTGGGGCTTGGCTTCTCCTTGGCAGAGCATTACACAAGCAGTCTCTCATTGGTAGGCAAATCTTTTGGATGAGATAGCACTGTTGCTAGCTGCTCTGGTTTTAACCTGCTCCTAATGCTTGCAGGAATATGCATGGGCCTAAGAAAATTTTAGTAATGTGGTTTCTGTAATTCCATTTTATTGGTTATATAGAGCTGAGGGAAAGCCCTGCTGCCCTGGGAGTTGTACTCATAAAGACAAAACTTCTTCCTTTGTTTATTTCAGTTTCTTTGTCTTTCAAGTGAGAATGTGCTCTGGTGCACCTCAGATCAGCTTTTTGGCAGGGCTCAGGCACGATTTTGTGCTGTAGCAGAGGTGGGGGGCAGGTCCCCTGCACTGCTGGTGTGCAGCTCTGCTGGGCTGTGTAAGCTCCACTTCATTTTGTTGCTCACACCCCACTTGGGAAAACATCAATGCCAAGCAGGTTCCCCCAGGAACTCTACTCAGCTGCTCCTTCTCCTGTCAGGGAGCAGAGTGGTAATGGACAGGCTTTGCCTTAAGGATGGGTGTAAATGTGTGACATTATTATTTTTGGTACATCTGGAGCTTCATGATCTCTCTCTTGTTAGTCTCCATTGCGGAATACACTCCATGTGGAAGGGATTGTCACACACCCTCATTTCCACAAGTGTTCAGGGAATGATGCAAGCATGTGTCCCCCAAGTCTCAATTTCTTCTACACCTTCCTGAGAACTTCCCTCCCACCCAAAGCAATGAGGTTTGGTGGCCTTTGGTGGTCAGTAGAGTAAGCCAGGCCAGCGAGACCAGGTTTCAATGGCAAGGAGGGACATTTTTTTTAGCCTGTTCTGCGTGGGTATGTTTTTTCCCCCGTATATGAAAAGTTAGGAAATAATGTTTTTCTTTTAGGGTGAAACCTGGCACAGTTTATAACCCACATTCTCCTAAAGACAAGCCTTTCCCCATCTTCCCTCATCCTCAGGCTAAGTGATGACTCTCCCTGGCAGCCTCACACCCTCCAAGGCTGAGCTGCTGAGGATTTGTAGCGCACCTTCTGCTCTGTTTCAGGGTGGGCTCCCTGAATGCCACTCAGGAGTTAGTACTTGACCAACTGCAAATGAACTGGGGACGTGTTTCTCTCTGTGGCTGATGGAGATGGAAGCTGCCAGGTGAGCAGGATGGTGGTGGGCCCATTGTAATTGCTCCAGATGGCTGATATGGAGACATTCATGCAATATGAGTCAGGAAAAAGTTCCTGTTGCAGATTCAAGACTTTCAATGAATCTTTTCAACATGACCAAAGCCTAAAAGCAGCCTGACCAGGATTCCTAGCAAGGGGTTTTTACAGGCGGTTGGGACACTGACAAATGAGCTGTTACTTCACTTACTCAGGTGGTTTGGGCCACTGTAAAGACAGAGCAGGGAACAGGTAGTTCTATAAACTGTGGATGTGTAGTACTTTATTCTGTTATAGCAGCAAGATTGTATTATATCTAGAGAGATAATGCCAGACATAATCATATGGAAAATAGTATTAAGGAATATATATTAATTTACCAATGCACCAGCTACCAGAGAAAATGTTCATAACCATTAGTACTTTATTAGTAATGCTGGCAGAGGTAGGATTTTTTTCCTTCCTTTTTTTTCCCCTTGTGACTTCAGCATTGGTAGTCCTGGTGACTGGAAGGCTCACTCCATCCAGAAATTGTGCAAGGTTTTTCTTGTACCTCAGTCCTATGGAGGACAGGACATCTTTAAGTTACTTTTGTGCTCTTGGTCCTTTTCCAGTCTGTAAATAAGAGTCAAACATCAAAGAAATAATGGATCAGTCACCACCAACTAGACTGATACCCTCAAATTATTTCAAGTAGATAAATAAATCATAGTGAACTCATAATTGTGATTGATAGTTGTATTTTTTTATGTGCACTAAACACAGGTTATTTGTGATTCTAAGGTGAAGACCAAGGTATGTTGTGCCAGGTACCTTGCAGAGAGAAGGTTCTGCTTTAACTCTTCCAGATGATATGGCCCTGCAAACTTGAATTGTGCCTACAACTTGGGCTGGAGTTGAGTGACTGTGAGCTCTTTGGTTTGACAAAGAACATGCTTTTAATGGTATTAGGAAATTTTTCCCACTCAGAATCCAAATGCTAATGCTGCCTCATGCTGTAACTCTGATCTTTCTGTTGTTCTGGTTTATCTGTTGAGTAGACTGACACACAAGTGTTAACTTTTTCTTTTAAATACTGTCTCTGATATAACATAAACCCACTGTGGGCCAATGAAGATCTTGGTATAATTTTAATTAATTTTATTTCCAATGCTCATGCCCCAAGGCAGATTTTTGTAATGTCTGAAATTTTAAAATATGTTACCTTCTGTGAGCACTCAATGTTATGAATAATAGGGGAAATCCTTAAAATTATGAAGGGCATAGTGTCAAAAGTGAAAAAAAAATGGCTGGAGGCCCGCTCTTTCTCTGCCCATCCCCTTTGGAAGGCACCAAAGATGTTTGTTACTGTTCAAGGCATCAGATACCAAGAGGCAGAGGAGGAAGATCCAATATGTAACTTGTGGAGGCTGTGTCAATGCCTCTGCTGGGGCCATGGTCATTGATTCCTGTTGTTTAACTCCAGGAATGTCAACTAGATCTTTGAGCCAGACCACCAGTATTTGGTAGGCTCTTTTAATTTGTCAGTCATTTATTCTTATACTACATCCAGTAGTTTGTGCTTGGCTCAAGCCATTTCGGTAGCTGATCTGCATTTCAGCAGATGGAGATCCCCCATTTCCTAGGGAGTATCTTCCGAGGCTTGATCTCTATCTGCCTCCTTGTTATGACCTAAAAATAAGACAAGGAGTGACAGGTACAAATTGAAAGATGGGAAATTTAGGTTAGATATTAGGGAGAAATTTTTCACTGTGGGGGTGGTGAGACACTGGAACAGGTTGCCCAGAGAAGCTGTGAATGTCCCAATCCTGGCAGTGTTCAAAGCCAGGCTGGATAAGGCCTTGAGCAGCCTGGTCTGGTGGGAGGTGTCTCTGCCCATGGCAAGAAGTTGGGACTGGATCATCTTTAAGGTCCATTCCAACCCTTAACATTCTAGGATTCTATGATAATGGTCAAGGTCCAAGCCTTCCAGATCATGGTATGGACACTCACAGTCCATGAGAACCACAGGATAGTTCAGGTTGGCAGGAACCTCAGGAGGTCTCTGGTCCAACCTCTGTCTCAAAGCAGGGTCAGACCAGGTTGCACAAAGTTTTATCCAGTGGAGTCTTGAAAATCTCCAAGAGAGTTGCACCACCTCTCTGGCCAACCTGTGCCACTGCCTCCTGTCAGGATGGGGAAATAGTTTCTCTTTATGTCCAGTCTCCTCCTCACTGTTTCACTTCTCAGCATGCATGATGTGAAGATCTGAAATCTGTTGCCTTGATAATACCCCCACAAGCTTTTCTGGGTGCTTGTGAAGCCAGATCTTCTCCAGGCTGAACAGGCCAAGCTCCCCCAGCGTCTCCTCACAGGCTGTTGTGCTACCTCTGACTTACCTGTAGGGGTGTCTGTTTATAAAACAAACGTTTTAACACCCAAATGCAGCACAAGATGATGTCAATTTGTTGAGCAGTCTGACCTCTGTTATCTTGATGACAATTTAGGTATTATAAAGCCTTTGTAGGTTAAAGGACAGATGTCTGTATGTTTTACATAAATGTCAGAGCTTCCCATCAGGTCCTCTCGAGTGATTTCATCTACTAAATTTGATTTCATATCAAAACTCAGGCATCAACATTAAAATCCTTTCCTCCAGACTGGTCCAAGCTGCATCCCTCTCAGTTACCCTGCTGGCTTCCAACCTTTTTTTGTCTCGCAGTGATCTGAAATACCATCTCTATACCTCACCAGCTACCCAGACCTCTCTTTCTCCTGATGCTGAAACAGAGGGTAAGCAGAGATATCAAGAAGTTTCTGCGTTGCTTCCTGAATTCTTTTACAATGCTTACTGTAGATAAGATGAGCTCTCACATAGCACCAGCTCATTACCCCACTTATTTCTGGAACACCGTATCCCAGCCGTGATGCTGTGCACTCAAAAGCAACATCCTGCTCTTCCACTCACACATTTGCTCTGCTTTTACCATCAGTAACAAACCCATAATCTCTCCTGGGCAGGATTTTGTTTCGAGTTCTGGTTCTCACAGTCCGCTGCTACAACACAGGGGTAATTACAGTGCTTGACAACTGCTGCCAGGTGGTTTTTAGATGGAGTTTCAAGGACTACTTTTGACTCGGAAAGCTGCAAATGGCCTGTGACCTTTCTGCAGGAAATTGTACGTCTGCTGCAGCTGAACCAATGGATGCTGGTTGCAAAATATCTCTAGGGCTCCAGCTTCACCAGGAAAGAAAAGCATCTGGTAAAACCCTCTTGGAAGTGAGGCTTTTAGTAACTTTTAATGGGTCAAATAAACCTTAGGCCTCATAGGTTCTAACCTGATGCACTGCCCAGAAACTCTCAGTTGCTGTCTCTCCCCTTGGGTTTTCCCTGGCTGACTGGAGGCATGTCTGCAGTATGCAAGGGGAGGCACAGTGTCCAAAGCTCTACAGAATCTGTGAAGCATCCCTATCTCTCCCTTGCCCCATTACTGGAAGCCTTTCAAATTGCCATCTCTTTTTTCCACTGCTATTTGCTTCTGCATCAGCAGAAGGCTGATGCCAGCCTGTTTTACACTCTAAGCCTGAAACAAGGCAATATTATGTTAAGCTTTACAACTGCTGTGTGGTGGTGCACTCTTCCAGATGATATCAGCTACTGAGAGGGAGTCATACAGGTGATGTAATGTGATGTAGCCTAGTTGAGGAGTGGAAATTGTTCAGAACTTTAAAGTAAATGTTAAATTCACAGTAATATTTCTTTGAGACATTAATCCCACAAATGCACAGTGACAGAGAGCACTAGTCTTATCTGCCACATTCTCACAGCAAACACTTAGGGAAGCAAGAAGGAAGAGCAGCAGATATTTGTGTTTGCCACATGCTTGATATGACCTCTTTGTGCTCAAGTTGCCATCTGTTGTGAGGCACTTTATGGGCGTTTGTCAAGCCTTCTGTATCTTTCAAAACAATATTGCTACTTTATCATAAAAGGTCTCAATTAATCTATACATGGCCCACCTTTCCAGGAACACTGACATCTTTACACTTAGGTGCTGCTCAGGATTTTTGCTGCTGATTTCCACTATGGGGGCTGGAGCCCTGCTGACTTTTGTCTCTGAACAGCTTTCCAACAGGAAGCACTAATATCGTAGTGACGTAATATCAGGCAAGCTATTCACAGGAGAAACTTTACCTACGGCTGCAATGCAGCTGTGTCTGTTGTTAAATATGGAATCCACTGATATTTTGACACAAGGGGAAGACCTGTGCTCGGGGAAGTCCTTTTATCATATGATTAAGCTGTCATTTAAATGCTATAAAAAATAACTTCTAAGCAGAGGAAAAAGGAACAGTCTTTTTGCAAATGACTGCTGAAGGTGAGGTGATTGAAAGGGACATAGAGCAGCATTTTGTTCTGTTTTTAACTTGTCTTTAATAGAACATTGCATCATTTTGTGAAGCAGAGGAAATTATGGAGATTCTGCTGTTTAGATCTCTGGAGACAGATGTGTGTGATCAACGACTGCTCACTAAAACAGCCTCTAATAGAATCAAGGAGAAGCAGAAAAACACTGAAGGGAAACTACCGAGCTCTGAGGAATGCGTTATCTCATCTCTGAAGAAGAATATAACATTCCTTGGTAAGGCAAGGAAATACATTGAACTGATAGGAGCGGGAAGCCAACAAGCTGTTGTGGGTCTGCAGTGCACACACTCCTACAGCACAGCCTCACTGCATGTCCACAGGGCAGGGCTGGTGTCTATCAGCACCCAGCCAGCCAGGTGAATCTTGGAGGGAACATGCACCATGGATGGCTGAGCAGCAAACATACCCTGGACGGGTAAGTGTCTGTTCATACACCTGCTCACAACCTGGGATCCCCAGGGAAGGAAATCAGCCTCCCTGAGCACTGCCTGGTGCTGTCTGTCCCTCACACCCACCCTCCCCAGACCCCAGGGATGCGGTGACCACAGCAGCAGCAAACAGCACACCAAGGAACACTCTCTTGGCTGCCCCTTCTGCCAGCAGAAACACCTGATTTTAGCAAAGGCAGGTCGCTGCTGCTGCTCCTGGGGAAGGGGGTGGCTTCTGAGCGCGATTCCGCAGCTGACACGCAGCTGCTGAAGGGGAGCCAGCCTGAACGACCCTGTGATGGCAGACACAGGGCTCTGCAGATCTAACACCACACTCATTTATTGGCAAGGCTGAGTGTGTTTTTGTAAAGGCTGTGCACAAGCTGTGCCTGGGTGGAAGGCAAACAAACATTTTCCAGAAAAAGTGTGATGAACGAAATGGACTGAATATTAAGAAACCCCCCCATTTTTCTGTGACATCTTCCTAGGAGAGGATAAAAACCCAAACCAAAACCAACCTCAACACAGAGAGCTCCAGGGACACTAATATAGGCTGGTTAATTAAACAACAAAAACCAGATCTGTTTTATTAGTTCCCACAAAAAGCTGTGAAGGCATCAGGAATCCAGCATTGACAATAACTCCTGGAGCCCATCTGAGCAAGAAACAAAGCCGCAGAAAGATCCAAAGCACCAAGGGAGCTGCTGCCATGTGGCCCTAGCTCAGTGTAACATATCCTACTTTGCCAGGCAGGGAATCTGCAGAGCAGTAGAGCAAAGGGAGTGTCTGCAGGCTGGGCAAGGACCAGCCCCTCCACCCCAACAGGCCCTGCCTCTAGGCCAGGGCCAGTGGGAAAAGCACTGAAAGCAGTGGGGCTGTCTGACCTGCCTGGATGTCAGGGAGTGGTTTTTTGGTTGGGCTAAATGGGCAAATAGCAAATACTTCCTTCTCCAGCCTCATGCCCTTGCAGATTCATGGTTTGCCATGTTAACAGTAATTTCCATGTCAGTCCTTGCGCTGCATCACCAGTGGCACCACTAAGGAATTACAGCTCTTGGAAAAAACAAAAGTGGAACTGGAGGCTGCAGCAACTGATGCCATGTGAGGGGCAGGGGTAGGGGGAGCAAGAACCAGCCCCCTCTTTGTCATCCCTCATGCAAAGGTGAAAAAGTAGTAATAGCCAGGGGAGTGAAGGAAATCTTGAGGTTAGTTTGAGATTTTGGAATCTTCTGCTGCCATTTAGACCTGTCTAATGCCTGAAACTGGAGTTCTGAGGGCTCTCGCCCACTTTAGTTTGCCATATCCTCTGTATTCCCCTTGTAAGCTGAATGATTTGGAATGTGTTGATCCTTGTTCTGGAAATTGTGTGTTTTTGAGCTTGACAGCTCAAAATGATGATGATAGCAAACTCAATGTATCTTAGAAAATGTGTTTATATAGGCTTTCAGTCAAGCACCATTTAAATGCCATACATCATGATAAAAATGAAGGTGAAAACAACTCTGCTAGGCCACTGGTGGGAAGGCAGTGTCCTGGTTACATTAAAATATCTTTTGTTGTCAGATAAAGAATGTCTGCATTGGAGGGCCACCAGCTTCACAATTAGTGCAAAATACGGGGATGAAAGGCTTTTACAGATATGAAAGAAAATCCCAATAAACTTCACAAGCAGAATGTGCTCAGGTAAGAGCTGATCTGCATACAGCAACCAAATGTTGGCTGTAATGTGCTGTACAGCAGTGAGGTTGCTCAGCTCACATCCACATTAGAGGAATGCAAACTAGTACCAACCCCATGGAGTATTTTTGTTATGAGGATGACATTTCAATTAAAAAAAAACTAAAAAGAAAAATTAGATTTGAGCTGCTAATTTTAAAAGCAATTTTAGAGAAAAAAATACTTGGATGTGTATGATTATAGATAATTTCAAAATAACTTTAAAATGGAGGATTTTTAAAATATCTGCAAATGGAGTTGTCTTTGTCATACATGCCAGATTGATGATTTCTCCTATTACATTTTCAGCAATAAATGTAAAATCTCCATTAACTGCACTGGCCTCACGCTTTGCATGGATATCAAAGATTCATGGTATAGGACAGTGGTGAGCTAGTAGACACTCTCTGACATCCTGCTGTAACTAAGACAATTCATAAGAATTTAGTAAGAAGGTAAGATGTGCTGCACCGTGTCCAAAAGTCCATCCAACTCAGCAGCTCTTCTCTGGTGTGACTTACAGACACTTAAATGAGCCTAAGAACAGGAATGCACACCTGGAATGATGCACTCAAGGATCCCTCAACTAAAGAACACAGAAACTACACTTCTTAATTTCCACTTGTGGGCCTCATACAACGAAGGAACAACGAAACTTTGTTTTGCTTACTGTAGCATGGAAATTATTCCATGTCTTGACAGCTTTCAACTGTTTCATCCTTATAAGTAGAGTGGCCATTTATTACTGGCCACATAAGTTGCATACCCATTATTCATAATTCCGTTACCTTTATGAAATACATCCTGGTATCCACTGTGCTGCAGTCCTTTTGGATATAGTTTAACCTCAGAGAAACAAACTGGGTCTCTATTCCTGCACCATGATAGCAGTTTCTTCTTCTCTGAACAAAACAGGTGGTGCCTAATGCTGATGTAAGAGGTGGAGAGGACAGCTGTATCTGGCAGAAGTAAACACCCCCAAGATCTCCTCCTGGATATCTGTCAGTCGCTGTCCTAGTTCCTTCAGAAGCCACATTTCAATGGCTATGGTGTACAACAGTCACTCCTATAGTTAGAGATGTAACTCATTCCATCAATTTATGTGCCTGGGAAATAAGATGGGTGTGCAAGAGAACTATTCAGAGGAATTAAGTTGTACATTTTATATAAAAAATTAATTTGGAAGAGGAGACAGTCCACCGTTTTGTTTTAGCCTGTCTAAAACAGTCAAATTGGAAATACAGAACTGTGATCATGCATCTGATTTTTCAGTTAATTCAAGGATTAGGACCAAACTTCTAAAAAAAAATCTAGGTTAACACAGTTTCTTACTTCCATAGTAACTTTTACCTCTCCTCTCCAGTTAGCGACTGCTAACACAAATATTTAGACCCATTTAGCACGACCAAATGTAGACCCTCTTATAATCCATAGTGCATTTTGTTCCCCAAAACAGAGTGTGTACAGTGATAATAAAAGGCAGTGTGTCAGAAGAGAGCGCAGTATAGACAAATTAACTTGAATCAGAAAGATAGCCATGGAAGGTTATTCTGGCTTCTTGAAACTCTACGTTCAAGAACTCCTGTCAGCTCCGAGTTTTTGTCTGTAGTGCCTGGTATGTTCTTCTGCAGTGTTGTAAATGCAAGGGATCTACAGAAATTCAACTAAAGTTTGCACATCTGAATTTAATCCCCCAAGTTTAGTCAGTGTCATCTGTCATCCTTTTGCTTATAGAAGGATATAATTTTGTTATTTGAAACAGAATGGGAATTCAAAGAAATGAAACGAACAACCATTCTTTTTTTAAAAAGGAAAATTTATTTATGGCTACACACACCACATATAAAATTAACATTTAACTGAAACATGTAATTGTTTCAATCATTTATGACTAAACACAAATACAGTTGACTACAAAACTGTACAGTTTATATTTAATAACCAATTCTTACAGCATAGTGCAATTGTAACATTTTATAAAGAAAATAATTTGTGCCTTTTTTAAATAAAGTGCATTAAATGACTATCTTGTATACAACAAGAAGCTCTGTAGTTGCAATTCAAAGCTTTAAGCTTAAGGGAAACTGAGGCAAAGATGTTTCACTTCCTTTAAAAATCACTTCATACACTGTCAAGCCATGGTTCAAACTTCAACCACAGTTAAATTTAAAAAAAAAACAACAAAAACCTAAATTAGTATCAAAAATTACCACAGGCCTTTATGTATGAAACCAGTAACTGGTTCTCATATGAAAAGCACAACATGCAGGATTTCAATCCACCTGGCTCCTAGTGAGATGTACAGCATGAGAACTATCCTCCATGCAGAGGTTTTTGCTAAAGCTTTTAGAATTCAGCATGGAACTACACTGCAGTCAGTAGTATCAGGTGTCTACCTGGAATGTACAATGTTTCCTAGGAAAAGTTCTCTCTGAGGATTCGATGACATGAACATGGTAAACTACAGGTTATTTTTAATTGCATTTGGCAACAAAAAATGTGGGGGTCTAGTTAGAACCACTTGTAATTTTTTAGATTTACTACTAGCCCAGGAATTCCAAATTTCATGGCCTGAAATTAAAGACAGAGTTTACAGCTTTACTTCAGAGGCACACTTATAGAACTTATCCTATGAAATTCCATTTGTAAACACATTTACCATCAACTTTTGTAGATTTTGGCTATGACAGTAAAGCTCAGACCAACCAAAGGAGGGCTTTAGCCCCAGAGAGTAAAAAGCTATAGACATCAAAATGGACAGAGGTGTCTCTCTCCGGAAACAATGACAAAACCAAGAACGCCCATTTCCTTTGGTTGCCTCTGGCTGAGGCCCAACAGGAAAGTCCATATTCTTCTTCTCCATACGTATATGGGACTGCTATCAGCTTCAACAAAAAATATATTTGAGCACATGCAAGTAAGCCTAGAGACTGCCTGACTATTTTGCTGTTTGTGTAATCCAGGCAATTTACCTGCCTCTTCAGCTGCAATACTCATTCCACACTTTTGGCACAAATCACACACACTGTTCCTGCATTCTGGAAAAGTGCATTTTCCTCCTAGAGGGACCAGCCTCAGTTCAGCACCAGATTACTGTACCTTCAGCTGCTCAGCTCTGGGAGAGCTGCTGTGTAATAAGCTGCATGCTGGAGCGTGCTAACTCCCAGCAACCACTCTCCCTCCTCCTCCTGGACCAGGGAAAGTCTCTGCTTACATTGAGAGGGCTATACAAAAGGAAAGATTTGGCTGGAATGTGATAGAAGAAGGCTCCCTGTTTTCTATCACGTCTTCAGAAAGCTCTGTGCTGAGAGCAGAGCTCCCTTCCAAACCCATCAGAAAAGCCTCACCTCTGTGCTCTTTTCTCCTGGGCCCTCTGAGGCAGAGGCACCACAAGGTGGACTGAGTGTTGAGCATTTATTGAGGGACTACATTGTCAGAGGGCAACCAAAGACTGGCAACACAAAAACCCACGGATGGGACACAACTGCCCACACTCCATGGGGACACAACCCTTTTGTCCTTTTCTGGATGTGGGTATTTCAATTTTGAAAGGGCCGGGTCATGCTGCTTTTATTTGCATACTATAAAATATCTCTCCCCTGAAAGCAGGGGAAGCCAAATTCCTCATTATTTTGATTGGTTTAATCTTAGTGAACACTGAAGTCTAAGAGGAAAATTCTATGGTGACCATAAGTAATCAATGCATTAGAACTCTGTACCTTGGCTCTAAATCTTAGAGGTCCTAGGCCTTTTCCCAGAAAACCCCTGAAGCATATATGTATTTTATGTTCACTTTAAAAATGAATGCATAAATTCTTTTAGGTATTATAACATTCCCTAGGTTAACATCAGCCAGTGCAAAATGTCCATCTGCGTCCCACGACTGTGTGGAATCAGGATTTGTGCAGTCCTGTTACCAAAGCACCTATGGAAGACAGAAAAAGAGCAAGAGAGAAAAGGGAACAGTGTGTGGAAAGAGTTATAACTGCTTTACAGGCCCTTGCTTGTGAGTACCATAGGCTCATGCAAGCACCCTTCCTGCATTCTGTACCATCTGTGGTCATGGAAAACATTCTTGTAATCTCAAAGATGGCAGTGGGATTTGTCCAAATTAAAGACATGAGAATTTTCTTCCCTTCCAAAACCTCTTGCCTGTGTTTGTTTGCTGATATATCAATTACTGCTGAATTTTTCAGTATTTGCAAGACTCATACAAATTGGGCAATATTTTTCTTTGATCATAAGAAAGTGCTGAGCAAAGAAGTCCACAGTGAAGGTATAGAGCATGATATATGGCATGTCATACATATAGGATCTAAATTAAATAATTGTAATAATTATGTATATATATATATATAATATTTAGGTATGTAATTATGCTATTTAAAAATGATAGCTCATCATACTTAATCAAGTTAATGGCACAGTGAAATACTCTTAAGAAACTGGTTCTCTATTCAGCATGTAATATAACTAGTATGTTCAACTTCAACATAGGTATTTCCTTTTAAGAATGAGTTTACACTTAAAAGAAAAAATTTTAAAAACAATCTGTTTTGTTGGCATCTATTTATTAAAAGGGAAAGCCCCTTCCATTTTCTAAGGTAAATCATTGCAGGATGCAGTCTTCAGCATGTGCAGTTGGTATTGGCTTATTTTTTCCTTGAGAAACTGGGACTAGGCCTGGGCTCAGGCATCATGGTAGATCATATGGTTGGGATCAAGTGGTTAGAGGAAAAAGAGTATTACCAATACCAGTACACTTGCTTTCCCTCCCCACAGGTGAATCAGACACTTCCTGTGTAAGGGAAATGCTCACTGAAGTGGTTCAATGAAGAAGGGCTGCTGATATGTTTGAAAGGGTTATAACAAACCATTAAAAACTTTGTAAATCAGTTTTTACCTAGGAATGCACCACTGTACTTATGAGAGGCAGGTATTTGGAATCACAGAATCATTTAGGTTGAAAAAAACCTTTAGGATCATTAAGTCCAACTGCAACCAATGTTTGCCTTGAAACAAAAAGGACTACCAGACATCTTACTGCTGGGGGCTGGGGTGGTGTGGAGGTGAAGGAGAAAAAGAAAAGTAACCCAACCTGTAATCCTATGGCCATCAGTTAAAATAGTAAAAAAAAAAAAAAAAAAAAAAAAAATCTCCCCAATCCTTTCCAAGGAGCACTGAATTAGCCTGCATCACAGCAGTGACACACTAATTAACTGCAATATGGTTTCATCTAACCTACATTCAAGTTTGGATTTTTCCCTTCCCTTGTATAAGAAGTTTGTACAACAGTGAAATGTGCAACTCTTTCTTCTTGTGGGGCTTAAAAGATCACAACAATTTTGTGAATAAACCACAGCATGGACTTTTTTAGAGCAAAGGCATGCTGTTTTCAAAGAAACATTTACTACAAAGTTAAAGGCTTAGCTGCTCCCCAAAAGGAAGAGAAATACATAATGACTTACTGTAAAATAATCTTCTGGTGGTCCTACTTTGAATTTTCAATATTTTTCCACAAAAACCCTCTTCTGATTTCAAGTGGGGCCACCCAAGACTGTGCCAACAAGACAACTAATAATCAGAATAAAATATGGGGCAACATTTTCAAGGAAGGGATACCTCACTTCTGATCATATCTCCTCTCTGCTGTCTGAACAGCACTCACTAGGGGCAGCCATACTGCCAGCCACAGGGACACAGGACTGCTGCACCACAGCCCCAGGGGCCCTCCTGGGGGCTCTGTGTTCCTGGGGTAAGGTTCCAAATGGACAGTTCTAAACACCCTTCCTACAGGGGGTGCATTTATTCAAGCATCCTTCCCGGCCAAGCTCAAGCGCCGAGTGATTGATTCTGGCTGATTCACCAAGCTATAAAGACTTCCATCTCTCATCTTTCATCATCCACTTAATATGAAAGTAGATATCCTAGCAGTTCATTCAGATTTCTGATCCATTATAAGGAACTGCATTTTCTTGAACTGAAGAAGACAGCAGCACCAAGTTTTAAGGGGTAATTTCCTCTTGCACCAAAAAAGTATTTCCAGTCAGGAGACCTTTCAAGTTTATTGGGAGTACCATCATTCTTCTACTGACAGATGAGGGAGATACATGTGCCTAATTTATCTTTCCTGACCTATTGCTTATTCATGAGATATAAATTACACCACTCCCTTATAGTTCCTTCCTTTCAGAGACTGAGAGATCTTATTTTTTCTCCAGAGAACATCTCTGGACTACCACTAAGCCAATCTAGAACCATTCAGTACCTCAGATAAAGTGACAGGATTGCTGCTGGGTTTTTAAATAGCAACTGCTCTGTCCAATTCTTATTTTTATTTATTTATTATACATAGAAAAAGCAGACCCTACATAGTTTATCGTCATAAAAGTCAGGGCCAACATTTTGGAAACATTGTTCTGAATGTTACAGAATCACTTTTTTCTTTTTAAGTAATGAGTGTGTAGTTATGCTTCATGGGCTTGATTTGTAGCAATGCTATTTTATCCCAACTTCCAGTCACACTTGCTTATAAGGTTGCTTATCACCTTGGGGAAATGAAGTCACATCTATTTTATTTTTAAAAGCTAAAAAATCCCTAAGAAAACAAGGCAAGGGAATAATAGCTCTTTGGGGACAGCAGGAGCACTGGTCTCTGCCAAAGTTCACTGCTGTCCATGGAGGAGTTTCAGCGACTCCAAGATGCCTCAAGGCTGGTCCCTGAACACTAAAGGATGGATGCAACTGCTTATGTCACTGAGTGTCCATGGTAGGAAGATATGGAAGCAATATCAGTCCTTAGAGCTTGCTTCCAAAGAGGGGGTATTGGCAGGGGTTTTCTTCACTGGTATCATAATCAAGCTGTCTGCAGAACAGGCTAGCACCACTTCTCAGTCACCCTGATGAGCATGACCAATTCAGGTATTTTTGGGATCAAGTTACAACTGGAAATCTTGAACACTATTAATTTATCCACAGAATGCTGTACAACTAAACGACAAACAATGAAAAGAATAAAACTCCCCAATGCAGTACATAATTCTTCCAGCAAATAGCACAAATTCAGGATCCAAGAATTTAGGTAAAATGTTATTGCTATGTAATTCTATTCAGGAATTCAATGATTATAAAACAAATCAACCAGAAATAATGTCTTACATTGGTCTGATAGGATCTGCTTAACAAAGGAAGACTTATGCTTACTAAAAGTCCTTATGCAAGTTACCTTTTTTGTCTAAAGTATATATTGCTTCCTCTCTATTGCTCTGAGTTTACTCAGCAGTTTATAGTATCCACATGATGGAGGATTTTATTGCTCTTGTGCTAAAAACATATTTCTCCTTATTGCTGAAATACTACTATTGGGGGAAATGGTTAGGAAAAAGAGGAATAAAAAAGAAAAAAAAAGAAGACTATATAAAAAATCTTCTCCTAAGCTTTGAGGGCGAATGTATGGAAAAAACTGACCACAATAAATTTTTCCCATCAGGATACAGCCTGTTACTAACTTTGGGTCAAGTGTGTTAATAAATAAATATGGACTTCAATTCTTTAAACTAAATTATATCTTAAGGAAAAAACCACCTTTTATCATTACAATGGAGATACGAAAGGTATTTCACTGTACACAGAATGGTGAACCTAACCCCCCTAGTCTTATGCACTGTTGTTGTTTGATAAGACAACAAAATATCAGAAATTGCAAGTGGGCTGGATTTCTGCCAGTTCCAGGAGGACCTTGGATGGATACTGGCACCTCACCACACAGCACAGGGGCCTCCACTGTCATTCTGAGGGGACAGCAGAGAGCTGCTTAGCTCTGCAGGGTCTGAAGAAAGGCGCCTGTCTGTCAAACAATTCTGTGTGTGTGAGGTAGGCAGCTATGCACCCACAGCTCTGCCCCCATTTCCCAGAGCTCATTCAGAGGTGGGTTATGTAGCACCCATCCCGGTGCTGCAGACTATAGGAAAGTTTGGCCTGACAGCTGCAGGCAAACCTGTGCTCAGTAGGATTTTCTGGCCTATGCTGCACAGCCTCAGTTTTGGAACATATTTCTGGAAGAGGCAAAATCTTTACTGGAGGTCACAGCAGTATCTTTGGAGGCAGAATCATTTCTCATCTGTTTGTGGTGGAAGGTAACCATGCACAACTCATCAAACGAGGGCAAATCACATCCCTATGAGCCAGCTTTGTGGGATTGCTATAATTAATCCTTCTTTCCTCTGTTTGACTTGTGCTGCTCCTCAGGAGAGAAGCTTCCAATTACAACTCTCTCTGCTCTGGCACAAGGAAGAGGTCGGCTCCCCCGGCACACTGGAGAGCCTCTGCAGAATTGAGCAGTCTATGGAGTGAGGAAGATGACAAGGACATGAGGTGAAACCACATGAGAAGAGGGAATGACATTATCTCCCTCTGTGCTGTTTTTCTCTGGCTTCCCTACCACACAGGTGTTGCCTAGAGAAAAGCACTAATGCCTATGAGGTTATCCAAGAGCATGAGAACACATCTGCATAAGGAAAACAACAGTTGCCCTCAGGACTGAATTTTGGTCACAGTTGTAGCTGCTCATCTTCATCACACTTTTAGCAATTTGATACAGAAGAACAAACAAGGGAAAAAGCAGGGGGAGCAAAGTTTGCATGACTTTAACTTTTTTTTTTTAAAGTGCCATCCTACATATTCAGCCTCTCTACATTATTCATCTCATGACTTTTACTGCCATTATTTCCCCATAGTTTGCATACTTGCAGAACTGCACACGTATGTATCATGGATATTTATGAAATGAGTATTTCTTATACAAAAATTGTAAGAAAATTCAATGACTAGAGTTTCAGTAACATTCATAAGTAGATAAAGAACACCGATACCCTACACTGAGCAGAGGTCATAGTCTTAACTTGCTGAGCATCTGTAAATCACAGGGAAGCCAGGGGAGCTTCAAATTCACAGCTCTACTGGGTCATGCCATGCAATTATTATTAAACTAATCAGATTACCAAGTAAGAACCAAATATCATGAAGGTTGAACCAAATAAATAATGGAATTTAAACCCAGCATTGCAACTAAAATTAATTATTGCTCATAAAAATCTCTACAGAGCCTTGTTTACAGACTACTCACATTTGAGATTCAGCTTTGTGTATAGCATATGATTCTTAACATCACAGAAACTTTGCCACAAA
Organism: Geospiza fortis; assembly: GCF_000277835.1. Classification (NCBI taxonomy): domain Eukaryota; kingdom Metazoa; phylum Chordata; class Aves; order Passeriformes; family Thraupidae; genus Geospiza; species Geospiza fortis. The sequence goes on along the minus strand of NW_005054302.1, from coordinate 1,272,446 downwards.
AAGCTACAGTCATCCAAACGTCCATGTGGAAAGGACAGATTCCATTTGGAAAAGTCCAGACCAGCAGCGCAGTTGTCTCTACTAACTCTACTACACAGGTATATTTTTTCATCGAACTGTAAATATTGCTATTTTTACAATTGAGTTTTGGATTTTTTTTTTTGTTTTTAAATGGAAGGTACTGAAGCAACAATACAATATGCTGACTTTGACATTTGAGGGAGCATAACCTCCTGCTGATGCCAGGGCATGAACACTTTGAGCTCCCACCAACACTAATGGGAGCGGTACTCTAAACTCCCATGCGCTGACATAAGGGTACACTGTAAGTTTCATGAAGACAAGTGCCAGGAAGATTTTCTCTCTGACAATCAAGTAGTCTTCAAATCAGAAAACAATGCTTTATTTCTAGTGCATTTTAATGTGGCTTCAGTGGAAGGTTAGAAGCAGTTTGAAATTTAACCATCCACGAGAGGAAGCTCTGCTTTCTAGACCAGAACTATAATGAAGTTCTATAATGAAATGACCTGACATGTGTACAGTGCAAAGAATGAAACTGCCAGAAAAGGAGAAAACACTGTTTCATCTTGCAGTCCTGTTTGCATACAATTATGAACCAGATATGCTTTGAGAATTTATAAATGTTGGTATTTAAAATTACATTGGAGAACAGCGAAAACAAATGGTAATAGTATTGACTTGGTAAAAAATGTAGGGGAACCATTTGTGCTAAATAAGTGCTGTGAGCAATCTATAGATTGTTTTATGAAACATTTCTCATACTGTTCTGAAAAGATAAACTTGTCTGAGAAACCTAGTTTTCAATCTATTACAAATGCATAGCTGAAAGAGGCCATATTGTTTCATCAATTTCAAAGATACCCTCGTCAGTTTTAAAATCAACAGCATAGCTCCGATGTCCCACATGCAAGTAAAAACGTATGTCTGATTTTTGAAAAGGAAATCAACACATATCTCTTGCTTTAACATCCAGCCAGAACACATGAGAGAACAGGTAACTCTTGAAAACAACTGTCAACCTAGTTCATGCTGAGATGTAAAATAAAAAGCAGCACAAGTACTTTCTCACTTCGATTCGTTTCACTGATATTATTACAATAAATTCCATATAAATCAGTACAATTGGCCATTATTTTGAAGAGTATTCTGATGTTATACAGATGGGGTTAACAGGACTTGGTTTGGGGTTATTTTTTCTGTTTTAAAAAAATTAAAGAGGAAAAAAATACCCAAACAACAGATTGTAACATGCAGTATGACTAAACTCAATCACATAAACAATTTTAAAGTATGTTGTTTCAATCTAATTTTAATTAGAAAACTTAATGTAAAATCATGGCAAACATCGCAAAGTCTGGGTAATATGACAAAAAGACCCTGAGCAACATTATAAATCTGTTAAGAACACTGATTATTTTGATTTTGGAAATCTTCCTTAAACCACTCGATTGATTTCGGTCGCTGGGGTTTTCTGTTTACAAAAAGGTCAGTCCATCCTGCGGTTTCTATGTGAACCCATCACACACCATTTAATGAATGCATCTAAACCAAAGACAGAATGTCTGGAAAGTAACATGTTAAGGAGCGTCCTCGTGGCTGCCAATCAGACATCACTGGGTGATCTTGCCCTCTGAGACAGGTTAGAAGGAATACAGCCACAACAGACGAGCCAAAGTGCTTTCTGTATCTCCTGGTTTCTAAAAGCATATATTACAGGATTGATGATGGAATTGTAGGTGGCTGGCAGGAGGGTGGCATAGGTGTATATAGAAGGATAGGTGTAATCTGCTATTAAAGAATAGAGCGTAAAAGGCATCCAGCAAGCTGCAAAGGTCCCCAAAATAATGGCCAAAGTAGACACTCCTTTTCGGGTGGTCACATAGTGGGAAGTGGCCAGGAAATGGTGTTGCAAGGCAATCTGATGGGCATGGCGCATCACGATTTTACAGATCTGAATGTAGAGCTGCAGCATGAGGGCAAACATAAGCAAGAAAGAGACCGAAAGGACAGCTGCATTATTTTTAGTGAGTGGTCTGATAACACTGCAGGTGGATTCATCTCTGAGGCAGTTCCAGCCCATCACAGGCAGCAGTCCAATACAGATAGATGCTCCCCAGAGCAATATGAGCATGACATAGGTAAAAGTGACAGTCCTCTCTGAATTGTAAGTCAGAGCATAATACAGGGAGAGGTAACGATCAACAGTGATAGCCAGCAAGCTGCCAACAGATGCTGAGAAAGAGGCAACAATCAGTCCAATCGTAACCAGTTTCGTAGCTTCTGACTGCAGAAGGTAGGCAAAAACAAAATTGATGATCAATCCAATGCCTGCTAAGAGATCTGCCAGCGCCAGGCTGCCTATCAGGAGGAACATGGGGGCGCGAAGACTGGGATTATGGAAAATGATCAGAACCACAATGGCATTTTCGCAGGAGATAAGGGTCCCTGAAGTACACAAGACAATGTCCCAGGGGTTTACCAAAAGCTCTGGCTCAGGGTCTACGGCAGGAACCAGGGAGGAGCCTGCAGCTGAGGCATTCTCTGTAGAGCTGGCTTCTACATGATCCTGAGGCAGCCAGCTCAAATTAACCTTCAGATCTTCATTCATTTTAACCCCTGTCTTCTTCAACAGAAAGACATTGTTTTTAATGTTCAGCCACAGCACTGGATACATCGCCCCCCCCGGAGCATGCAACGCCCTAGACAGCAACACCAGCCTGATGTGCGGGCAGGCACTTGTTACATAAATGTGACAATAGAAAATAAAAACAAAAAAAGCGGGGGAGGGGGGAGGCTATTTAAAACTGCCCGAGATTATCCTCCAAGGTACCGAAGCAGGGAGGTTGAGGGCTCCTTAGGGCAACCTGCACAGGGAGGGAGGCACGGGAGGCAACCCATAGAGCAGGCAAAGCCCGCTCTAAGCGCCGCAATTCGGGGTGGGGGCTGCGGGAGGTGCAAACCCCGCCAGCCTGCAGCCGCTGATGATTCCAGCGCGGGCTCTATCGGGCACGGAGGGAGCGGACAGGATGGGGAAGGAGCAGGGCAGGCGGAATATCTTTCACCGACCCCCAGTGAGGAAACCCCGCCTGGGCTGGGGGGAGAGCAGGGCGATATCCTCCAGAACTTACAAACTCGACGCGGACACCACACACACACACAGACAGACAGATCCCCCACGCACCCCCAGCGGCGGATCACCTGGGCTGTCCCCCGGCGGCTCGGAGGAAGGATGGATGAAGGAAGGAGGAGGAGGAGGAGGCACGGAGGGGTCGCCGCGGTCCCTTCCAGGCGCCAGCGGGGCCGGCGCCGCGCGCGGCGGC
>NW_005054302.1:1264393-1269020 GCF_000277835.1 Geospiza fortis | reverse complement strand
GCCCCCGGCCCGCTCCTCCTCCGCCCTCGAGGGACCGCCGCGCCCGGCCCTGCGGCCCCTGGCCACCCACGGCTTTTCCCTTGCCGCAGGAGCCGCCTGAAATGATTTAAATGAAAATTATCCCCGTACTGTGGGGCTGGTCAAGTGCCGGCGGCACGGGTTTGCCCAGAGAGGTTGTGGTGTCCCCGCCTCTGGAGGTAACTCGAAAGCTGATGACATCGCCATCCCTGGTAGTGTTCGAGGCTGGGTAGGGTCCTGGGTGACCTGATCTTGTGGGTGGCGCCCCTTCCCATGGCAGGACATTTGAAACTAGATGATCTTTAAAGTTCCTTCCAGCCCAACCCATTTTAGAGTTCTGATTCTGCAGTCCTGAATGACCTGTTCTAATTGGCGGTGCTTTGAGCAGTGGGGCTGGAGCAGACCATCTCCAGAGGCCCCCTGGAGCCTAACCTTGCTGTGATCCTCTGCTCTACAACCATTTGAAAATGAATCATAGAATGCTAGAATCAATTAGGTTGGAAAAACCTCTGAGATCATTGAGTTCAACCCATGACACCACCATGTCAACCAGACCATGGCACTGAGTGCCACAGGCAGTCTTTCCTTAAACCGCACCAGGGATGGCGATGCTGCCACCTCCCTGGGCAGCCCATTCCAATGTTAAATCACTCTTTATCTGAAGAAATTCCTTTTCATGTCCAACCTAAGCCTCCCCCGGCACAGGTTAAGACTATGTCCTCTCATCCTTGTCACCTGGGAGAAGAGGCCGACCCCCACCTGGCAATGACCCCCTTTCCAATAGGTCCTGAATGACCTCCTCTAACTGATCCTACTTTGAGAAGTGGGGCTGGACCAGAGCACCCCCAGAGGCACCCTGGGGCCTCAACCATTTCTTTGATTCTGTGGTCTACAACCACATGAAAATGAAAGTATGGTTTAGAAGATTTAAAAGAGTGATGCACAGTGTCTGGTCTAGAGCAGGAGCTTCTGCCTGTACAGGGAGTCTGCTGGGGTAGCATGGGCATGGGGTTGCCTGCCATCTTTGGATGGTGACATTAGGCATACATAGGCATATTTACATGTGTTAGGTAAATATGGTGTTAGGTGTTAGGTATTGAGAAGTGCAGGCAGGCCAGTGGGACTTGGAGTAAGTTGGAACTAAACTTGGATATAGGCCACTAGGTCAGAGGAGCCACACCGAACAGCTTTAAATGTCAGATAAGGATGGTTTCTGCACAGAAAATAGTCTCCCAAGGTCCTCTGTACAGCTAGTGGAGAGAAGTGTGTCCTCCGGGGCATGTCAAAACAGTGGGATAAGTTGGTCTACAGAGGAGCCTGGGAAATTTTAGGAAAACATACTTTGTCCTCATTTACACCACTATACACCTAAAACCCTCCAGAAAATCAGGCCCTGGGGAATGATTGGAAGCTGGACAGAAGATTTCCTTCTCCCATGTTGAGTTATGGACTCAGCAAGTCTGCATGGTGCCATCCTTCATTCAGATCAACTTCAGTCACTGTGCTAAGCCTTGTGAAACTTTGCTGGATGACTCAAGATGATTCATTCATATTTCTGGTGCCCCTCTTGCTTTATAACAAGGACTAAAAATGGATATCACCTTGCTGCTGATCATTGTCTTCTTGTTTTATGCAGTGATTTCTTATGTGACAGTGTGACAAATACTTTCCTGTGATCTGGACTGAATATGTTTGGTGTGTTTCATCATCTGTCACTCTTCCATTTAGAGCAGTTGCAATAAAAATGCAGAAGCTTTTCTTCAAATGTTTTAACATTTGTTTCACAAATGGCAAAGACAAGTGTTTCAATTGAGTATTTTAATTTAGGACTTTGGAGAGCTGTGTTTATTCACTTATTTAATTTGTGAATGATTTCCATTCCAATTATAACACATTATAAACAAGCTAATGTTTGTATCCTGTATTGCAGGATATTGCCAGTTTGTCACTTTTTCCTGAGATGTCGGACTGTTGTCATTAGGGCAAATGGCATTGGCATGGATTTCACCCAGTGAAACAGAACACTTGTCACTTAGTGAAAAATCTCTCTTTCAGCAATATGAAGATTACCAGATGCAAAAATTAGCGATAGGTCATAGCTAAAGAGCTTTTGTACCACTACCTTGCTGTTTATTTCTGTCTCCCATGAACCTGCTGATAGGGATGTTTGCTGACCCTCAAGCTGGCACAGAACAGCCTGGTGCTGGAACTGGAAGCAGAGGTCGGGCTGTGCTGGCTTTGGACCCAGGATCCTGGGATCTGTGTCTGACGCTGTGACTGCCATGGTGACGTACAAAGATACTCTGGCCCAGCTCAGGTAACACAACAAGACTTTGCATAATAATGGCATATCCTGAGGAATATATATGCCTCTGTGGGGTAATATACCTGTGGAGTCTCGTGCTCTTTTCTGTCTTGGTCACAGTCTGGAAGTTTCTCACTCTTCAGGCAGGCAGTGACCTGCTGTGTCCAGGAGGTTTGGGTGTGAATTCAGGGACATGCCCTTCTTTCCTTCAGGTATCTGTGACTGGCAATACATGGCAATCTCCTCTCCAGGGTCATGGCCCAGCCATGTCCTGAGGGGCAGGTCTGCTTCCAGGACCCCATGTGCCATGGATGGGGAGCCACTTCATACAGCTGAGGGATGAAAAATGCCGTCTGCTCCATTGCCTTCCTGGTCTGAACAGTAGGAGCATCAAGCTTTGGTATGCATCCTGAGTTACCAGCCAATAAATTATAAAGTTATCCACAGAAATGAAACAGTACAATTCAAATAGAAAAATCACCCTGAAATAACACATTGACATATTTTTCATCTGTGTCTCTACCATCTAGCAGGCCTCCTTTCAGGAAATCCAACAGGGTCCTATGCCTCCCTTATTCCTTCCTAAGCACCCTCTCTCTATTCTTAATCTCTGTGTTTTGACTCCTAGTCTTTCATCCATATAATCAAAACCACCCTGAAGGAGCACCTGCTCAAGTGTGAGTCCTCATTACCTGGAATTATTTTTCCTTTGGATTTTATTTTTCCCCATTTGTAGTCTTACAGGAACTTGAATAAAATTAAGAAAAGGAAGTTTATATTCTGGTTGCAACTCTTGCAGATAGTGATGGTTTGCTGTACAAAAGAAGTGTGAAAACCCTAAATATATGAGAGCAGCCTGTATGCATTGTAGAAATGGCTTTTGTTAGAATTTCCTTTCAGGAGACTTCATCTTCACATTGATTTAATCTTTAGTGTTACATGAATGTCATTTAGACACTCAGACCATGTAATGAACCAAATTCTTCCCATGCACAGAACTGTGCAGTTATTACTGATTTTTCACAATCTTTGAACCAGCATACCCTGGGCACCACACAGCCCATTTAACCTTTGTTTTTTTATTTTAACTTTCTCTTTTTTTCCCTCCCAAGTGAATCAAGTGTTGAAATCTTCACTTATTTTTCTGAATTGCTGGTAAGTTGGGAACAATTAGGAGCATAACTAAAGTAGGGGTTATATAGAGAATATTTTGAGTTTATTCTAAATCAGTCTTTGCCCATTTCCAAAGGAAAGAAAGAGAGTGGAGCATAAAATAATACTTGCCAATTTATATCAATTTAAAAGAAAATAAGTCTTGTCACACAGATATTATTACAATGGGAAGACATATTTTGTTCATCCACAGATGCAACAGATTTTTGAAATGCACTTGTCTTATCATATGCCATTATAACAGAAGTGCCAATTTTCATTAAAATTCTTGTGAAGGATATTAATACCTGTTTTCTTACAACCTCTTAAAACACCAGCTTCCAACAGAGCCTGTGCCAGACTTGCACTTACTCCATAACCCACAGAACAGGGAAAGAATGGACAGGTTATAAAGACAGGTGGACATCGTGGTAAACGAAGAAGACAGCAGAGGATTCGGGGTGAGGGGGGAGCTTGTCACACAGCTTGTTCAGGCAATTTATTTTTTAATATATACAGCTATAAACATAACTGTATTTCTAAGAAAAAAAAATGATTTAGTCATTCCTACATAATAGAGTACCAAGTATGGGACAGCTTTGACTATGAATGGGAAGTAGATGGTTGTAGAAAAGTTCCCTATGCAGAGCTGTGACAGAGGGCTGCTGTGTTAAAAGGAGAATCATGATCAGAAGCAGGGGAATAAGTATTTCTTCTGGACAGGGAACTGATAAAATCAATATTTGAAAACTTTGTGCAGCCCAGGCCAGTGTGTTTTGAAAAGTACTGAGAAATGAGAGTGAATTAGTAGTAATTTCATTTTTTTCCTTTTTGTGGGCCATTATAGCAAGGAGAAATTTCTTATAACTCACCGTTTGTTCTCTTCAGATGAAAGAACATTGTACTCTAATGGTCTGAGATGTTTGAAAACAAACCCTTTTCCCTTGGGTTCTCAGTAGCCTGGGCTGCTCTGAGGAGTTGTCCTGTCCTGATGGGCTCTTTGCCCATGTCTGATAAATGGCTGAGTATTTACGGTCCAAAGAATTGTCTGTCTTGGGGGCATGTTTCCCTGCAAATATATCTCATGTTTTTCTTGGTATCTAATGTCTCTTTCCTGCTCCCTTTAACACAACAAACTGTTTTTCTCCTTCT
>NW_005054302.1:1206892-1264368 GCF_000277835.1 Geospiza fortis | reverse complement strand
TCTGGAAAGGAAGAAAGTGCACTTTTATAAGCTGCTTTTTGCTAGTTTTTTATTACATGGACAAAAAAGGTTTTCATTACTGTCTTCATTTACTCACTGGGCATAAAGCATGAGATGAATGAGTGAGAAGCACTGAGCTTCTTTAGAGCCCCACAGAGTACTTGGAGTTCTTCAAAAGACCACAGAGGACATCAGGGAAGAGAAAACAAGGCAGCATATTAGAGATATTAAAAGGTATATGTTGTCCTGGAAAAAGTTAGTGCTAAAACCCCCTATATTGACCATGCTTAAATAGAAAGGCTGGCTTGCAGCTATATTTGGTTGCTCTGTTGGCCAGCAAAGTAGTATCCCAAAGTGGAAAATTATTTGAGGCATGTTGATTATTCTGCTTATTTTATAAGGAGATAATGGGCATCATGGCTCTTAAAAGCACGGAGAGTATTTCTGGGAGTATTCTGAAAAGCCTTTCCAGTTATAATAGATAGTTCTCTGAAGGGTAAGTGACAATATTGTTGAGACATATAAATGATTATTTGAATGTTCATGCTTGCACCTTGGTGGAAACTGTGGTAATAAGGCTTAAAGATATGTTATCAAGCTCACAAATGTCATTAAAAATTATTAAAGCCAGATGTGTTACTGTGCATGACATGGGAAATGTTAGCTGTGTGAGGAGGCTGGATGTAGACCCCTACATGTCCAGCAACATGCATTCCTCCTGCAGAAACATTAGCTTCATTGTCTGATTATTGCTTTGTACTATGTGGGATGTTCAGTGAGAGGGGTTTAGCTGTGAGCTTGGCTGGTGGCAAAATCCACTGAATGGAAGAGTTTGACTTCCTCTTCTGTGTCAAAGCAGAAAATGTCAGAAATTCTTTGTAGATCCAACATGTCTTTCACAGAATTATCACCTCCATAGACATGATGCTTCACTCCAATCTGTGTAATCAATTAAAAGTTAGGTTGAACACCAAAAGAAAAGGCTTGCAGTTCCACTCTGAATGACAGCACCTTTCTGAATTGTTTGTTTGTAAATACCAGTGTCCGACATCTGGAGAATCCAAGTGTGTAGTAACGCAAGTGCAATTTAGGACAGGTCAGACAGAAGTTTAATTATCTGTGATCATAGTTAATGATGTGAAAAAGTGGGGAGCTGGAAACCATCACTGTTAGTTTTTACTTGAAAGGAATATTCTTTTAGTTACTATAAACTTCTTAGCCAGACCTCTCAAATCTTAAATATTAACAATGGGTACCACATATGACCATGTCTATAGAGCAGCAGTAGCAGAACTGCTTCTAAGTTTTCTATCAAGACATCACAACAAAGACAAGTTAAAAATTGGGTTTCTTTCATCCAGTCATCTTCAGAAAAAGGAAATACGTGTGTGTGTGTGTGTGTGTGTGTATTCCTTAATGAGTGAAAGAAAGCATTCCGGACAGGAGTGGAAGCTATTCACCCCGCTTTATTGAAAGGGAACACATTTAGTCATGTTATGGAAGTTCCCTAGAGTGGCATGGCTTGTCTCACCTCTTTACCTGACTTTCCAAGTAATTTCCTGCCCCTTGGTCAGTGGTCACCACCCTACTTATTTTTCTTAGGTTATTCTCCAACTCAGCCCTGTCTCTTTGCATTCAGACTCAAGCTATGTCCTTTAGTTTATGACACTGCCTTTCTTGACCCCCTGCATGGTGATAAGTCTTGTCCAGTCCCTCATCATTATTCTATCCAACCTCAACAAATGGAGCCTTCTCCAGCTGATATCTATCCAACATGCTGCTTGCAGAAGTCACTTACCTAGAGCAGCGCTTTTAACAATTTAATCCTCTCTTAACAACTTTCCATTGACTGTGGCCTCTCAAACTTCAAATATGAAGTTATATTCAAATATATATTCAAGTATATTCAAGTATATACTTCCAATGCCCTTCAAGAAACATTAAATTTAGTATTGAGATGTGTTCACCACCTGTAATGAGCTTCTAGAGCCATCCTCTGCTAGCTATTGATCACTTCCTTTGACACTTGGCATGTGTGTCCTGTAAAACATCTTTGTCACCACCTCATTATCCCCTTTCAAATGACTGTTTAAGCTGTTGAGTGATTAATTCAAATGTAAAAATTATTAGATGTGCTCTTAGGGAGGTCAGACTTGTTGATTCAAAGATACACTTTGGTCCTAAATGTTCGGAATCTCAATGATTTCTGAGTTTTATTTGATCTTTGTGCTGTGCGTGCTCTGTGTCATGTAAGTAGCTGGGTATACTTGTTACATTTTACTTCTGTGTATCTTGTTTCTAAAAGTGTTCTTATTTTGTATAAAACAGGTATTTAATGAGCCTTTTCTGTATTTTTCAATTAATTTATTTGCTATCTAAAGAAATAGCCTCTTCAGAATCCTCCTGCTCCTTTGACTGCTTTTGCTACTGCTCTGTCTAGGCAGCATCTTCCCATTTGACTAATACAGACCAAATTCATACATAGAAAAAAACTATTATTACTATTATTGCTGGTGCTGGATATTAGACAGCAGGCCATGATCCCAGTGACAGATAATAAAACATCAGCACATGGGCTTCTTTTTGATTACTTTCAGAATTCCCTTTCGAAACAAAGCTGTGGTAAAAATTAGAGCCTGTGCTTCCTATTAACTCATCTTACATTCACTCCCACTCTTCTGTTAAACAAATAGTGACAGAATAAAGTTACTATTGTACTTTTTGGACAATACAGCAATACTGAAATTTTAAGAGTTAGGTTTGTTTTCTTTTGGGATACCCATCTGAAATATGAATAAACAATTTCTTAAAAAATTTTGTAATTTATAGACACATATTAACAGAATCATTGAACTGGGTGTTTAAACTCTGAAAACTGCAGAGGTCTCTAGAACAATTTCTGTTTCAGGAGAAGAAAGGGTTTTTTAATATCTGTAGGCCTAACTATAGCCTATCATGAATTATAAACTGGATCACAGGCTTCTAATATTTTACTATCTGGACAGTGACCCGGAACAACTTCTTTCTGTGGCCATAAAAGTGATTGATCTTCATGGATCATTCATCCATAGAAGTACTTTCACCTAAGATGACCAGTTTCTGTAATGAGAATAATTCTGAGTTACAGATTTCTCAAGTTCACAAAGAACATATCTATTCACAAATCAATTATTTGTAACCAGTATCAGTTCCTACTGTGGCATTTATATGCTGGCATGCTAATTATAACTCACTCCTATTTTTGGTTCAGTGATCATGCTTATAATTAATTTTTATATTAGCAATTGTTCTAATTTAAATTTTAAAATTGGTAATTTTAAAATATGCATACTAGGGTTGAAATTAAGTCCTGGAAACTACATGCTTACTAGCATGTATTGTCTGAAAATTAGCATATTGTCATATTTGTTATAATGCTGGTATTTCCCCAAATGTCAAATATTTTATACATCTGACATTTAGAAACTGTGAAGGAAAGAGGAATGGTAAAATAAGTGACCATAGAGCTGATAACTGAAATGTGGCGTTATAAATCCAGGTCTGCTATAGGGCTGCTACCCTGGTCATAGATGCAGGAGCGTGTGATTAAGTATCTGAACCTGTGAAGATTTATAAGAGCCATCATTTTTCACAACAGTTGTATGAAATTAAAAAAAGGTACTTGAAGGACAGATTGAGGGCCAGGAGGAAAAGTGTGATGGACAGAGCTGGTGGTTCATCATGATTTCATTTACATGATTGAAAATCTGTAACTGCTCGATGTCACCTGTACATATTTGGGTTCAGTGCCTGACTGGTATTTAATAATCCCACAGTCCTGGTCAGGAACCCAGGGCTGGTGCAGTGATGGTGCAAACAGTGCAACTGTACAGCTACTGTACACTGGGAACACTGGGCTGCCTTGGATTACCCTCCTGGAACAGCAAATACAGGCCCTGTAAATACAACCACTGTTTCTATTGCAATAAAATGTAGGAGGAACTCCTGAGTACAGCATCTATTCAGAGACCTCTGTCCCCTTGCCTTTAAGAGGGATGAATATGCAAGGAATTCCTGAGATGAAACGGTTGCTAGAATGATGCCTGATTATGATGAAGATTCTATCCTTCAGTCTGATGGTTTGCAGTGTAATTTTATCTGCTCATTCTGCTAAAAATTGCTCACTGGGGAAATTACAACCACTAAAAGCATTTGGGGATTTCAAGCCTGGTAGAATGATTTTTCTCTCATTTTTCTCTCTCTGGCAGGGGTGGAAATACAGCACTTCTTCACAGGGTTGAGAGGAAAGGGGGGTGGGACAAAAATCATTGGAAGTGGTTCTCCTGGGAGCCTTCCCTGAGGAAAGCACCACTTCTGAATCTAAAGTAATGCTGTTCCAGTGCCTTTGTGTAAAATTAGTGCATAGTCATAGCTTAACACTGTAGCAAACTCATTCCCAGCACTGAAGAATCTAGCCTTGCTATTTGTATCTTTATTGCTTTGTTTAGCTCTATTTTTAACAGTCTTGCCACAAAGGCTGCTGTAATCCTTCTCGTTTCAGCTGTTTCCAGGAGGACAATAACCACTGCAGAAATGGCCTGACCAGAAGCTATAACAATACTCTGTCCTTATTTATGGGTAAAGTGACTGGTACATTTCTTCTTTCCATCTTTCTTCCTAAAGCTCTGTGGCACAGGGATGGTTTATAGCGCACAGAACAGGACAGAAGGCAGCTAAGTGGCCAGATGAAGGAGTAAAATGCTGACCAACTGTAACATGAGAAGTTTCTAAATTCTTGTGTGGTGGCTATTGTAGGAAAAAGTAAATATACCTGTGCTTACATCCTTGCAACTGGAAAGTTCCTGTGGCAGAAATGCTCCAAGCCATGAACTGTAAGCATTCTAGCTTAAATATTTCTTCTTCTTAGATGTTTTTAATTAATTCTATGGCTATTGGTTGTCAGCTTGATATTAGCTTGTCATTGCATTATTATTGTGTGCTGAGCAGGACAAGCTGCGAGTACAAAAGCTGTGATACTCTGAGCTGAAGATGTGTTAGATCCTGAGTGGTGCATCCAATGACAGGACCTTGAAGTCGTTTTTGCCCTTGATTGTCGTAGCACTCTTAAAATTCAGATAGGCAAGCTGCAGGAGATGACACCATTTGGGGGTTAGAATCTTTGTAATATTTTGTTAAAAGTCTTTTAGTTTCAGAGCAGCTCTTGGGGAAATTCAGTATGAAACAGGTTAAGCAGAACTACCTTCTGTAGATATAGGCCAAGTCAGTTCTCAGTGACATACTGATGCAACATTGATCTAAAACAGATTTCCAAAATGTTGGGTTGTGGTTATATCTGTTTGCTGAGTACACACAAGACAGGGAGATCTGGATCCACCATCTGGCAAACACGAGGCATGTATGCTGGTCTGAAAGTGCCCCAATTATGACTGTAATTAGCTGCTTGAAATGGGTGCTTGGAAATGTGACAAGTGTAGTAAGTAAGACAAGAAGACATAGCAAGTGCATTATTAAGCAAAGCAGTGAGTTAGAGAACACATGGTCAGCCCTGATAGTAGCTGGTGGATAATGAATAGGAAAATGTGTGATATGATGTAAAAAAAAAATAAATACAGATTATAATAGAAGCTGGAATGCACAGTTGTTAGTCTCAGACTGCTGGAGAGTTTCACCTCTCTGTCTGCATTTTGATTTCTAATTTGTCATGCTTTTGTGTACCCTTCTATAAGTGATTAATCTTATAGTCCTAATGTTAGTCTATATTTCAGAATTCAAACCTGTGGCCAGTGAAAGAGGAAAATTCTGGACTACTCAGTATCTAGACAAGAGTAGGTAAGAGACCTATTTTTGAGACAAAACTATCTAGTGACCAGTAACTGACCCAGTATATTTTCATTTATGCCTGGAATGTGTTTCCTTGATTTTTATTTTCCTGTTTGTTTTTTTTTTCTCTTTTTAAATTTTTTTTTCAGGTTTTTTTTGGTTATTTTTTTTTTTTTTTTTTTTTTTGTTGTTGTTTTGTTTATTTTGGTTTTGTTTTGTTTTGCTCCTTCTGGATATGGATATATTTAAAAAAATAGGAACATTATATAAATCACCAGTGCTCTTGTGTTGTTGTTTAACCCCAGCTGGCAAGTAAGCACCACACAGCTGGTCCCTCAATCCCCACCCTTGCCAGAAGGATGGTGGGGAGGAGAATTGAAAAGTGAGAAAACATCTGGACTGAGATAAGAATGGCTTAATAATTGAAATAAAATCAAATAATAATATTAATATTGATAACATGTAATGAAAAAGAAGATAATAAAAAAGAGATTAATAAAATCCTGGAGAGATAAGTGATGCAAATAAAAAACAATGACCAGTGCCCAGACAGTCCCTGAGCAGCAGCCTCCTTTCCAGCTAACTTTCCCTCTGGTTTGTATGCTGAGATATCCCGTTGGTCAGCTGGCGTCAGATGTCCCTGCTGTGTCCCCTCCCAGCTCCATGTGCACCCCCAGCCCAGTCACTGGTGGGGTGGGATGAGAGGCAGAAAAGGCCTTGACCCTGTGTAAGCCCTGCTCAGCAGTAACCAAAACATCCCCATGTTATTACAGCACAAATCCAAAATACAGCCCAGCACCAGCTACTGTGGAGGTAATTACCTCTACCCCAGGCCCAAACCAGCACATATTGATATAAAAGGTCAAAGCACACTTGCATCTGTTTTCAAGATACAAATGTTGTCCACTGAAACCTCCAAGGACACACCCACTGGTTTGTACTATTTCTGAGATATGTATTATTTATTTGACCTAAATATTCATGTGTGCCTTTCCATCACGTAGAAAGAGCGCACAAGATATTACAGCCAGTGTATTGACAAGCTGCCTGGAACAGCTTGTCTAAACCATAGGAACACTCTGCAATGCCTTTTTCCCCTCTTTTTTATGATTCTGTAGCTGCTATGTTGTAGTTGTGCATCCGTTCTACAGACTGACTTCTTTGGTCTTTTATTTCAGTGCTTTGACATTTCCTTGCCTGTGCACTATATAAACCCTGGTCACCAGAGTAAGCAAGGTTTGGAATACATTTATTTTAAAGAATTTTGGTTCCTCTTTAAAATTGTAGACATAGGAGCAGGCTCATTAGAAGTGAGTCAATCTGAATCGGTTTCAGAATAAATACAAATGTTGAAAACCAGCCAGGTTTGGTAAAGAAAAAGGCGTATTCCTCATTGTGTTTCTCAGCTGTACCACAGCATACAAAAACAAGTCCAGCAGAAACCAGAACTTTGCCTGAAATTCATAATTGATTACCTTGGTTATTGTCAAATAATTGTAAAAGTGAAATAAATAGAATCACTCACTATGTAAAACCCAAAACACTTTGGCTGTGGCTCAGCTTCCAAAATGTGGAATACATTTAATACTAGTTTGAATAGACCTATGGTTTGGCCACCCTTTTTCTGTCTGCTCTAAACACTTGTTTTCATTTAGCTGTACAAGATGGACTACAATTCTGCACTTAGCTTTACACTCCAAACAGTTCTACTGAAATCAGCGATAGCAGTTGACTTTGAACACAACCCACAGTATCACACTTCATTTCTTCTGGAAAAGAAATCTTGGGAAAAAACTACAGTGCAACTAGCCAAACTGATGAGAATTTTATAAGATGACTGTAACACACTTAAAACTCAACTATGCTCTTGTGGCTTCATTCTCCTTTCTATTTGGATGCTAGCTCATTTCTCCTGCCCTTGTATTACTTGAAAGCTGACATATTTCATGCCAAAGCTCCAGGAAAGGTTTGTGACAAGTAATATTTCAAGGAAATAGAAACAAAGTAAAGAAAAACAAATAAAATTATGTTTGACAAATGAACAAGATGGTTCCTTAAATCTGTATTTTTAGTTGATTAGTTGGTACAGTTTAGTCCAGAAATCCAGACTGGTTTTTGACCTCACTGCTTAATTTCCTGTTCTAGTGGATTCAAAAGAAAAAACAACTGCATGATCCATCTATGTGTTTGATGACTTGCTGCATGCAATTTTGAGTTGTTTGTAGTATTCAGCCCTGTCACTAGATTTACCATTCTCATACATACTTTTTTTTTCATATATCATTGTACCTATAAAGAATTTTCTAACAAGCTACTTTGGTCTGCATCTGTAATAGCTGTATTATAGAATTATTGATAGGTTAAACGAATCTTGTAATTTCCTTATTGCATCAAATCCATCAAAGAAGAATTTTAGAAAATGCTTATTTTATTGTCTTGTCCACTATTTTATGTTACTCAATAGTTAAGATGTGGGCTTGACTTTTGAGAAATATGAAGTCAAAAGAATGTTTTGCTGCATAATTTCTTTGTTAACAAAGTCCCTATGCACAGGAACAGAATTAGTGTCTTGTATCCTCTAGCCCTCCAGTTTCTCCATGTATATAGTTTAGGGTGAGATATTGTCTGAGTGTAATTTCGATTGGCTTACTTTAGGAAGGACCAGTCACTCTGAAAGTGATTGCTTCTCTTTTGCTTTGTGATGAGAGGAACTCAGGTTAATAATTCAGATTAAGAAACTAGAAGTTCTATGAGATGAACCTCAGTGTTTCAGCTTCTCCTCTCTGAAGCAGACATGGCAGCATTACCAAGCCTCAGGAAGCTGCCACAAGGATGCTAATAATTCTGAGATATTTATGAATCATAATTGAAGCTTATATGAATATAAATATTTATCTAATGCAAAAAAGAGAGCTTCTGTCTCCATCTGATTGGCACTTCCTTTTAGTTTTGCATTTACCAAATATATTTTTGCTACCACTTGGTATTAGAAAGATTTTGCATATAAAATATGGGAAATCTGAATTTTTACATATTTTTACAGGGTTATTTAAAAGCAAAAATGTAATGGTATGTATATTACCAAGATTTCTAAAGAATTGAGAGACCCTTAAACTGTCTTACTGCACCTTAAAAAATAAGCAGCAATCCATTTTACAGCCATCCCTGGGAAAAATTCCTCCATGAAGGGCCACAGCAAAGAGAGATTTGAGACTTTCTAAATATGGTGCAGAAGTTTTTCCATTGACTGTGGAATTTGAAGAGCATCTGCATTCTGGAGTGCCATTTCCAGCAGTAAATGTAGTGAAACATGGAGAACTTGAATGAATCATGATGATCTCATGTCACCTCACAAAAACAATAGGAAGCTGCATAATCAAAAAATGTGTTAAGCTGGAGAGAGGCACTTCAGAAAACTTTCCTAAGTTAATGTGACCTTTGTTTTTGGTTTTTTTTTTGTAACAGGCTGCATGGAAGATGACTCAATGAAATGTCCCAGTATGAGTCATTATAGGCAAAGAAAGAAAATAAGGCATGAAGTGGCACTTTGGATGGTGACATCCCAGGTGTCTCTGATGGGCTGTGTTGCTGTTCCATGTAACTATCTCTCTGTGTATGTAGGAGTGGATGTCTGGTGAAGCTGGCTGTCTGAAGCTGGTTCCTTCCCCAAGTGGATAGTACAGGCTGTGTGTAGGGGTGAATATTGGTGTGGTGTGCTTCATGGGTGAGTGCACTCCTGCATTTGCTACAGCATTGCTGGTGCTATGTCACTTAGTGTTATGTCACTCATCACTCTTTTTTTGTTCTTATTGCAGCTCAGCAACTGGTAAGTTCAGAATTAATGTGCAGCAGTAACTCCCCACGGAGCAGATATTTAAGGCCAGTATTTCAATATCAGAATCCCATAGGCACAAATTAAAACCACTCTCCTTGTGAGATTTACAGCTCTCCTTCTGATTAGCAAGAGCCAGACATTGTTTCCCGAAATGTCAGTTTTGCTGCAGCTCAGTAATGGATGTGACACTAATTAAGGAAAGCAGAGGAGACAAAAGCATTGCTGTTGTAACTCTGGCAGAGCTGCAGGCAGATATGTATTTGACTCTAGTGTTGCACTTTGGATACCTGCACAGAGTAGTACTTGCATCTGTGCCAGTAGTTTGTAGAGCAGGTTACTTTTCTTTTGCATACCTTCTTTTGTATTAGGCACCTATTGGCAGTGCAGAGGCATTTAGCTTTTTTCGCCATGGAGCAGGCTGTGTGCTTCAGGGAAAGCACATTTTATTTCACGTGCATTATCCTATGGAGCAATCTGCTCTTCTGTCTTTACAATGAGAATGAAAGATGAAAGAAGTCTGAAAAGCTAGAGTGAGAGCCCTGTGAAAAGTAACAGAAATCTCTGATACAAACAGGATGGAATATGTGAGAAAGAAAGTGTCAAAAATCTGTACGTCCTCACTAATTAAGAGGAAATGGTCTGTACTGCTGTGTTTCATGAAGGGAGAATTCTATTTCTGTATAACTGGCTACAGACTTTTTGAAACAACCAAGACTTTGAGACAAGGCCCTGACCCTCTCAGATTCTCTTGGTCTGTAGCATTGACCTGACAGCTGGAGCTGTCAAGATATAAACTGAACTTCCAAAAATGCCAGTAGCTCTGTATGAAAAATGTAAACATGGATCACAAAATTGCTATAAGGGAGAATTCAACCAGTCTTTGGAGTCTGGAGGCCCTTTGTTTTATTCTCTCTGTTTATATAATTTGAGCAGGTTCCTGATGAAGAAGCCTGAGATATCAAACCCAGAAATCAAGAAGTAGTTTTTTAACTTTAAGGTTGTTGGGATTCAGTGCCTTGGATGGGTATGTACAGAGTGCATGGATGGGGAGTTTGTTATTTTCCTGATTATACATCTTTTGTAGGATGCATTCTTGAGCTGGTAAGGGAGTAGGTAACTGGGATTTACTTGGCTGTGACAACAGCCAGTGCTGAGTGAAATGTTTGGATGGACACAGATTCTATAAAGCTGCTGTGTTTTCCTTGTTAGCCTTTTCCAACCCCTGTTCAAACAGTCAGATTGCTTTAGAATTAAGGTCAGAGTTAAGAAAAATGGTTAGTTCCTCCATAAATCAAGATGTCCAGACACAGGGAAGGAGAAATTCCTCCCTGCAAATGTAGCGTGGAGGTATAAAACAAAGAAGATATGCATAGCTTAAGCATTTTTAGGTAAAAGGGCAGGGTTACAAAAACTCCACTTGCTTACTTGGTACCTTGGCTGTGTGATGAACACATATTCTCCATCTCTCTTGACTGGGAGCGATGGAGTAAGGCAGGTTACTTTATGCATACATATTTTAGTACATATCTGTGCAAGCATATATCATGTGTGGTGTGCAAGGGACAGTCTTCTGCTTTCTAGAGAAGGAACCAAAACCTCCAGTCTTTACACACAATTCTTTGCACACCGAAGTGGTCACTGTCCCAGTCCAGCCCTGTGCAGCTGCGCAGGGTCCTGTTCTCAGCCAGCAGCCAGCCTGGGTTCAATGCCAGGTTCTCTGTAAAGAAATTGCAGAGTTAAATAAATTGCAGAGTTCACTTCAACATTACTGCAGTATTTTTCAGATGTCTTCTGGCTGGTGTCATTACTGGTTGTCACAGCATGCTTATTGCAGCATTGCAGCGAGCTGTTGCCACTACAGAGCAAAAGTAAGCCTGTCTGCTGTTCCCTACTAAGAGGACAGTGCATTACTGCTCATTTCAGAAAAGACAGAGTGCTGTTCAAATAAAATTAACCATTTCTGTCCAGCACTGTCTGTAATGGTAGAAATGGTTAATTGTACCATGAATAAAGGTTGTGAATACATAAAATGCTTGAAGAGTGGCCTTTGTTTCCTTTAGGTAAATGTGTTCAGCTGGTTCAGGTGAAAATTGTACTGAGCCAAGGTCTTGTTATTATCCCACTACTGCTAACTTAATTAATAGCTCAGTGCTGGCAAATATAATTTTGTGCCGCTTACTATAAAATGATGCAGCACAGGGCTTAGCAGTGAAGACAGTGGAAGGTATAACAGATGGATGGGGGAAAAAACACTCCAAACCAGATAAGCTGGAGAACAGGTGGTATGTGTGAGAAGGGGGGAGATGACAGTGCAGCAGGTTTTTATAAACCTGATCATTAGTTTGGCTCATGTATCTGTTTACTAGGTATGCTCATCTAGAATACATAAGAGAGCGGAGTCTGGAGGCATTTAAGGCCACAATGGCTTGGTGAGGGAGGAACCAGTTCACATATGAAAGGCAGAATCTGAGAAAGTCCTGACAGGAGGGGGAATTAAGCTTTTGAGCAGATTTTATCCTGCAAATTCTTGAGATGTATTAGGGTAGCAGTGAAAGTAATCTCTGGTTTAGCTGAACAACAGAGAAGCTGCCCTCACTCACCGAGTTGGTGAGTTGGCCTCTTGGATCTTTTTTTATTCTTTTATTGTTTTTTTATTGTTACTTGATGACACAGCTGGCAGCTTTTAGTCTTCTCTTTCAATGTTTAATTAATTACATGTGTTTCCCATGGAGATTCATTACACAGCTTGACTCTGAGTTGCTTTTCTTCAGTCCTCTCTTCCACACAGTTAGTGTTTATGTGACTTTTCCTCATAGTAATGCGTTCTGCAGGAAAGTATATCTATCTTCTCTTAACTAAATAGCAGCCCACAAGACAGAGTGATACATAGCAAAGGTAAAAAGGGAAAAGGGATCAGAAAAGGGGTTTATGAAAAAACATAAGATCCTTCTCCTATATCCAGCAGAATTGTTCCTCTTTTGTTTAAGCAACCAAGTGAAACTTCCTGAGGGGTAAGAAACAAATTATTCCCTCCAAAAATGAACTGTGAATTATTTTTGCAAATAAATTTTTTTATCTATACCATATCTGATCTTCCCGCTGCTGAAAAGGGGTTTATGAAAAAACATAAGATCCTTCTCCTATATCCAGCAGAATTGTTCCTCTTTTGTTTAAGCAACCAAGTGAAACTTCCTGAGGGGTAAGAAACAAATTATTCCCTCCAAAAATGAACTGTGAATTATTTTTGCAAATAAATTTTTTTATCTATACCATATCTGATCTTCCCGCTGCTGGGAGCAGAACGTAAGAGCCCATAAAGCAGAAACCAACCAGTTCAACTGAATGTTTATAGTCTCTTTTTTTTTGGATTACACTTGTGGTTTGTTTAGCCATTCTCTAACAGTAAAAGAAAAAGGTGAGAATTTTGCTGATTCATACTTTCAGATCTGCAGGTTTTAAGAATACAGCTCTTGACATCTTGCAGAATAACATAAAACGGTGCTAATGATGAGACTGCTGCTCTACTCACAGGCAGCAGTAACAAATGCAGGGGCAAAGCCTGCAACCTCAAATATTTGAAATCATGACTTGTACATCTAAAGTTTGTGAGAACAGCCTTCATAATACAAGGTACTTTCTAGTTTATTTAGTAATAAATTGTGGTTGGCTTATTTTTCTGCTGTCTTTCAGCCTTTAGGATTCCCACAAACTTGCAGCCCACATTGGTAACTAATGCTCTGTGTTTTCCACATACAACAGGGAAGCTAGAAATGCTGAAATTATGTCTCCATTGAAGTCTGTAAATGTGTCTAGCTACTTAAATATTTTACTATCACTTTTTTCCCATGGTAGACATATGACCAAGAATTCTGAGCGCAAATGCCATTCTTTTAAAGGTGATGAACACCAAAGGCTGAGAGATTGAGACCATCCTGCTCTTCCTTTTTCTTATTAGCTACTGTTGTCTCTGTAAGCTGTGTGATGCAGAGGACTGTCTTCATCTATACTGCACTGTGTACAATACAATGCCACTGGGATATAAATAGTAAACAATGATGATAAACAAATTCAGATGACTAAATAGCTGCCTCTACCTTTGTTGCTTTGAGAATTTGAGATCTTGTCTTTAGCAGGGGAATAAGGTAGACGTGTACAAATTGAAGCCTTTTTTCTTCTTTTTTTGAAATTAAGCTTTGTACCTTATGTTTGAAAGATATTGTGGTTATGAAGACCCCAAGAGAAATTAAATTGTGCATGGTTTAATTTGAAAAGTTGCTTCTTTATGCATCCAGAGTCCTAGTGCCAATTCCAGAAGTTTTGTTGGTGTTTGGGGAGGGAATGCAAACAAGCAGAAATATCCGATTTATATTTTAAGAAACCCAGGAGATAAAATGGGAGAAAAAAAAGAAAACAACATGAATCTCAGGTATACAGAGGATCCATGAGCTGCTACAGAAAACCACCTATTTAAAGTCATCATAATTTATAAATAATCCAGGAAATTCTGGAGCGTGTGTGTTTCCCTGTCTATTGTTCCCATGGGACTTTGCTTGGTTTGATCTATGCTGTTTTATATACTCAACTTGAGTGAGAAAAGAGTGCCAGTTTTTCTGTTGAAATACATGTGGCCTGCCAGCAATCAAACCCCAGCATTTTTAAGAATAAAGGACATTTTAATTTGTGAAAGGTATGTCTCAAGCACTGAAAACATGGCAGTGAAAAAACTCCGATGCTTTAATCAAAAAAGCTAAATAATAAAGGCAAAATGCTGGACCTTGAGCTGGATGTCATTTGGTGCAGATTTGTTGAACCCTCCTGCTGGTTGCCAGGATAGAGATGTGATGCATGTTTCTGTTTACGTCTCTGGTTTTATTTGGATCTCTTTATTTTTTTTCCTCTGGGGAAGTTGTTCTTTGACCCAATCATTTTTACAATGCAAGCAAATATCTGCAGTAGCTATTTTCTCGCTGAAACAATTTATTTTCTTATTATTGCAAACATTAACTAGGCTCAAATGGGAACTGTAAAAAGGTAATACTGTAAGCTTTGAAATAAGCTGATTTGAAACTCTGAGTAGTTGTAGGATGCCTTTGGTGTAAAAAGAGGTATAGCGGTAAAATATTTTTGAAATTCAGTCTTGAAGTTAGTTCACAGGTTGCTCTCAGAGAAGGCACTTTGCTGAAATCTCTTTTCAGTGTGCTTCTAAATTTCCTATTGTACTGTACCAGCCTTCAGAGAAAAAGAAGAAAACAGAAAGAGAACAAAGAGGTTTTGTTTTTCTCTCTTCCTAATATCTTTATGCTTTTGTAGGGAGTGAGGTGAGGATCCAGCTTGGCATGACACCTTTTTCCTTTTTTTTGAGTAAATGCCCTCAGAACCACAATCACACTATCAGCTGTTATCTTCCATCCTCTCTGAACCCTCGTTTTCCTTGCTCCACAGCATCTGCATAATTTCTCTCTATGCCCTCTTCTTCCCTACCTCTGCCCAACCGCTAGTTCATAGCCAGTGTTTTCTTCCCACTCCATGGTGCTTCCCTGGGCCCTCTGCCAGACCCATGCCTGTGTATACACCCTGCCAGGCTGTCCTTCAAACAGGAGCGAAGTAGGAAATTATAGAAACAAGCTTCCAGCCATCCACAGCCTGTGTCTGCACAGGCCTGTCAAATCAGCCACCAAAATACTACAGGCAGCACAGGCAGGATGAAAGTGGGAAAGAAATGACCTCCTATCAGCTGATGTGCTGCAACTGTGCACACAGTCTGTGGCAGAAGCAAATCACAGCCACAAGTCTTTCCTTGCAGACATTGAATAGCATCAGTGCAGATAGCCATTGCAGGGTAGCTGACATAAAGTGACTTGTCACTGCCTGGTAACTTGTCTCTGTGCCTGGGGCTTCTCATTTTTGGCCATGTTGCTAAGGTACATTCAAGTTAGCCATGGTAGGAGAGTGATGTTTGTATCTGAAAACATGTCCTGAAAACACAGTGTCTCAGAGAACTGCAGACTCAAAGACTCAAAGGAAAAGTGTCGATAAAATGGTGATTAAAATCATAATTGCCAATTAATTATCAGTTTTCAAATGACGCTAACTTTCCCTCTATCAGGTCATCTTGTTTTCTTGTTTTCTAGCAGTGGGAGAGTCTTACTGACCAAGACCATGTGCTGCCCAGAGGAGAGAAGAGGATAAGCAAGCCTGGGGCCAGCATGATTGTCCCCTGCTCAATGGCTCTGAACTGATGGATGGGTCTCTCCTCCTCACAGGACAGATGGACAGCTCTCAGAATCTCTGCTGGTAACCACTGCATAAATGTACTGGTCTGATCCTGCTGCACAGGGAGCATGTGGGGTATCGGTCCTGGTACAGGAAACTGTACAGGACAAGGCAGACAAGAGGGACTGATGTGATATTGCTCTGTGTGTAACTTGCTGTCTTTTGTGCTCTATGTGCTACCTGTTTGGACATGGACTAGTCTTTGCAAATCTTCATTCTTAGAAGCAACCAAATGACAAAACCCCAAAATGTTTATAACCCTGTTTGTGTCTAGATTGTACCTGCACAAAACAATTGTTTGGGCAGTTGGAATGCTTCAGTGCCAAAACAGAAACAGCAAAACAGCAGGAAACAGATGTGGGCTGAGAAGATTGTCAGACCTACTGTTACTGGAGACGTTTCTGTTCTGTATTGCTGATTTCCTTTTTGAGATTCAAAGTTCAAGCCAGGTCACTCATGGTTTTTTGCACCTCTGGTCTTCACTGTGTATGTATCCTTCAGCCAAAGATTTCAGTCCTCCAAGTTCTACTGCATTTTATAGTGAGAAAGTGAGCCCTTGCAATGGTTTCCTCAGTTTTCATGATATTTTGTATGCCTATGTGCTTCAATCTCACAATCTTGTCTCCATCTTAATTTTTTGAAATTTTTCACCTCAGATAATTTATGAAACTTTCAGTCTCTGTAGAAAACTTGAAGGGGACTGATTTCTAGTTTCAAAGATATTGCTGAAGTCTTCTGTGACTACCTTGGCACTCAGAACTCAACAGCAGCTCGCTACAGTAAAACACCTGAAGGCCTGATCTTTCCCTCTGAGTATTGAACTTACATTAGAAATCCCAAAGAGCCTTACTAAACCTGTTTTCAAGTCCTGCCAGAAGCATTAACTTGCTGCTCATCTCCTGAACCCAGCAGAGCAGGCTGGTGCCCACAGGCAATATGCCAGTGATATTTTAGTGCAATTGCCCCTTTAGCATGCTTTGGTTCACATCAAAAATTGGTCTTGGAGCACACAGGTTGAATTCCCTTCAAATTTAACCAAATCAAAGATGCCCTTCAGGAGCATCCTGTGCAATGCTGCTGCTTGTGGGGTGTAGGTGGCTTGTGCAGGTGGCATGGGGCTGTTTCACTCAGTGAAGGCATTCCTTTTTCTCCTCAGTATGCCAACTGCAGGTATCACTTTATTGTCTTCATAGCCACTAAAAAGCCTTTCTAGAGCTTTGGAACATATTTATTTTCAAGTTATAACCACAAAAACAAAGGTTTAGGGAAGTAGCTTACCTGTTAAAGTCTTAACTGAGAATTCTGCTTCATAATTTTTAGTGCAAGTATCCCATTCACTGACAGCTTAAGAGATGAGGAAATACAAATAGCTCTGTGATTTTGGAGGAGCTTTGCCATTGGTACTGCTAAGGTACTATAGTTTTTTTTCAGGCTCTGGTCTGAGTGGAGCTCTTTAGAGGCTTAAGTAGTTGATTCAGAGCTCATGATAAAAGAATCTTTAGCATCAGAGGTGGGGACAAACCTGTGGGAAAAATCAAGGAAATAAAGGATGTTCTTTAAGATATAGACTGGATAATGGTCTACCTGAAGATATCCCAAAATCAGCTCTGTTGCATAAATTCTATGAAGTACACCTTCAAGCTGTATTATTCAGTCTTGTTAGCTTTAGTTAGTTCCCTTGCTCATACCTGGTGAGCTAATTTGTTCTTTTCCCAGTGTCCCAATTAATTTTTTTCAGTCACCTGGATATTCTGCAGTTATTTCCAAAAGCTGGCAATAATGTTTGCTGCATTTAATCTTTCACCTTCTTAGTTGTCTATATTGATATTACTTTGACATCTTTCTTGTTGTACAGCATACTTTACTTTGATGTGCTTTGACACAATTTTGTGTTTTCCTGAAAGTATCAGGTGCTTCCCATGGATTACAATTGTTGTTGTTTTGAAGTTGAGTTTATGACATGACACAGCTGTTGTGACAATACTGTCTTCTCAAAAGGCAGGTAAATGAAGGTGGCTTCAGCTAAACAAACATCCACAGCTGCTGTAGTCTCCATTTAAAAGCCAGTCTTTGTTCAGTATGTACCACAGACAGCAACTATTTCTTGTCATATGCTGTAGAAATGAGCATCGTTTTGTGATTACTGATAGCAAAATCCAAGATTTTCAAGCCTGAGTGTCATGTACCAGGGTTGATTTTTTAAAATGGGATATCACCATGCTCACAGACAAGTTGAAATCAGTTGGGTGTGATATATAGACACCATAATGTTTCCAGATCTGCCTTGGAGACATTTTGCTGCAGTGCAGCTATTAGAGTCTGGAGTCTTAGTTCACACAGAAGCTCGCCTGGTGCTGTTTTATAGATGTATTCAGTCAGCTTTTGCAAGAGTTATTCTAGCAAGCTCTTACATGCAGGCTCTGTTGGAAGCCCAGGAGTGATCCCACAGACACCTACAAGGCAATTCACAAATTTAAAGCTATTCGGTCTTAAGTACCTTTGTGGAGTGAAGCCTGAAATCACTTTGATAACATCTAACATCTATCATTTATTATAAATGTAATCTGCCTTTACTGGTGATTTATATACCAAAGAAATATCCTTTTAGAAGTCATTTTTAAGGCCAAAAGTTTGTTTGTCTCATTCATAGTTTTCCCCTCAGAGATCCCCAACTGCACTAAGTTTGGGAGAATAATTTCTTCTTTGCTAGGAGTCACTGGATAAAATGGTACTCCTTATACATGCAGTGGTTATGCAAGAGTTAATACAGGCTAGATGCTGCCAGAAGTCCCTCTGGGCTCTAAAATCTATTAAGCTATAGGAAAATTTACAAATGGAACAATTTATGGAGTGAGAATCTGTCTATTGTGCTTGAGGAATGAAACTGCATCATTCATTCTGATAGAGCTCGTGTTTTCACAGTGTCTGCGCGCGTATTACAAGGGAGCAAGAATAAATTAGTGAAGACTGATGAGTGTTAATGTACTATTACACAGGCTATCTGTAATCAAAAGTCTTCTCTAAATTTCATGCTGTTTTATAATAGATTCCTTCTGCAACAAGTGCAGCATTGTGGAATATTCAAATCCAAAGGTAATAATAACAACATATAGTGGATTGGACAGGATGGGCATTGAGAAACAGGAGTAATTTGCAGCACTAGTAAAGATTTAGGCAATTGCAGTAGCTTACAGTGCTGCAGGTTGGGTTCCTCATAACAAGCCATTCTTGCAGCTGTTCTCAAGGCTCTGCTTACAGTGAGAGACTTTTAAATTTTAAAAAAGGAGGGCAAGATGCGTTATGAATAGGTATGATTTCATCCCATTAGTTTTAATGAAATCTGATAAAGCTGGAGTCCTTGAACATTGACAGCCAAGCTACTGCCAGGGTCCTTAGTGCAGTAACCGGCCCTGATGGCCTTGCTTGACCTCCTCTAGGACCTCCTCTAGAACCTCCCTCTGTCCTGCCCATGGGCCAGGGCCCCATTCCAGCCCCTGCCCTGGCCATGCAGCAGCAGTGCAGGTCTCCAGCTCTCCCCAGCCTGGGCCATCCCAGGGCAGTTTTGACCCTGGGTGCCTCTGTGGAGCGTGGTCCTGTCCTGCAGGACCTGCCCCATCATGATAAAACCGCTGGATAACTGGGTGCTTGGTTGACCCTGCTGCCCTCCAAAGTTTTCACTGTTTTCCTGCATGAGCAACTGCCCACATCAACTATTTCCAACACCACAGAACTAGATGATTAAAAGGAAAAATGATCCCAGTTGTTTCATCTGCTCAGTCTCATGTTACCTGAGCAGCCAGTCCATTTCAAAAGATCCATTTCCAGGTCTCCTCTAAACACAGGTCTGTATTAGGCAAAATTTGGCTTTCACAGTGAGGGAAGGAGGCAGGTCCCTTGTCAGAGGGCTTAACCTAGTCTAGGATGCCTTTGGAGTTCTCTTTCCTTCTCCTTGGACTGTAGGTTTTCAGCCTCTTCCTTTAACTCTCAACAGCTAGATCTGGGGAATACATCTCTGGCATTAGCCTCCATGTAGTTTTACCAGCAGTTTCTGTGCACTGATTTGCTACAAAAGGCCTCACTGGCATTTTCTGCCTAGGGATTTGGTCATCTTCCTAAAAAATGGCAGTTTCTAAATTGATGCCAAATAAACAGCATTAAATACTTCCTTAAGAATTCATTTCAAGTTGCTGCTGTGACTACAGAGACAGCTTTTGTTATCCCAAAGAGGGAGAAGGATCCACACAAATGTGGATTGGGAAGGACCTGGGAGGGAGAAAGAGACTTTTCTTTCTATTGTCTATGCTATGAAATGTGCTTGCTGCATGGATCTGAACTGTATTAATCCAGATTAGGAGGTAAAATAAGTGCCAATGTAAACTGTTTGTGAATAAAAGAGATTTGCAAGGAGGGGATTGCGGAGAGGAACCCATGAGAAGTTATCTATGTATCATCCTGTAGGAATTTTGTTCATTCTACTTAACCACTGTTGACTAGTTGCTCCTTCTGTTAAAATTTTTCCCTCCTGCCAGGATCTTTCCCTTCTGCTCACCAGCTCCTCATTCATTGGCAATCATTTACTTGGAGTCTTCCACTTAGATTATCTCCCTCATTGTCCCACTGTAGTGCTGATCCAGACTTCATCTGGGTCAATGGGAGTGTTGCCACTAACTTGGGGAGGTTTGAGTCAGGCCCAGATATCTCCCTGTCAGCATGGACCACACGCTGGCTGCTGTGCTGCTCTAGGAGCTGGTGCAGTGCTCTAGGTGTGAGCCAGAACTGTGGATTTATTTCCACCCAGAGCCTTACACATAGGCAAGCGTGGTGAGAAATGAGGTTCCTAGGTTTTGCAAACCTTATCTATATCTAGACAGCCCTTTAGCAGGTGCTGAGGTCCTGATCTGAAGGATCAGGAAAGAAAAAAAAGGAAGGATTCTGGTGGAATGGCAAGGACTTGCAAGGCCTCAGTTGTTCCATGGTGGAAAATTATGAGAATGGAATAAAGAAATATATGAGGGGTAAAAAAGTTAGTTTAATCCCTACAAAATTGCCTCATGCCATTTTAAGTATGTTGAGAAAAATGAATTTGGCTCTTTAAATGCTAGACTAATTTTTCTCTCCTTGCTTTCTTGGTGTTGCCCCTGGACTGTCGCTGTATCTTCCTCAGAGTGGATAGCAAGCAGCTCTAGGTGGCACCTGAGACATGGGAAGTGGCATCATGGGGGACTTGCCAAATGCCAGAAGCCCTCTGCAGTGTGAATGCCAAACCACATCTCAGGGGTCTCTGCACGTGGGCCTTTATTCCACTCTAGAGAGCTTCCTAGACAATTTTTTCTTTCGTGAAATGAGTATCTGCTACTTTGACTTTCTTGGGTTGTGCTCAAAAGATTTTGGCATCATTCAAACTGAAATTGGAAAGTAGACAGATCCTGCTTAGCATTCAGCCTAGAAATAGATGTATGTGGGGAAATCTGACACAAGGGTTCCAGTGGCTTTCATTTGCTAATGCCTTCACCCAGTGCCTACCATGCTAAGCTGCTTCCCCTCCATCTCCCACACTATTGTAAATTAAGTGATGCAGTCTTGATTTTGCTGTCAGATATTGCTACCACAAGCTTTTGAAGCCTGGTGGGTCTCTGGTGACTTTGGAAATCTGCCGGTGCTGGATGCAATGAGCAAGCATAAAAACCTGTTCTGTAAAGTGAATGGAAATCACCGATCCTCGCTGAAGGAGTTTTTATCCCTGGTGCCATGAGGCTTTGAACAACACTTGGGAGGTTGGCAGAAGGGTGACAGGTAACCACAAGGAACCCACATTAAGCAAATGGAACTAGAAATCATCTGGATGTAGTCTTGGTGCTGAGGAAGGTGGCTCCAAACCAGTGGGGCCACTTACCTGCCACTTGGATCCATTTGCCACTTCCCTGAAGTCCCTGCAGCAAAGTTAGTGTTTCTTTGCCTGTTACAGGGGACAGTGATATTAGAGAGTATTAGAGGTACCCAGCACCGAAATCGTTCTCCTGGGCTATTATTAAGAACAATCACTTTGGAAAGGCTGTCTACCACTGAAATGGCTGCTGAGGGAAGAAAAATGTTTGACGTGAGAGCTGAAAGTTTTTGTGTGTGCCTCTCTCTCTCGTACCATCAGGTACTGGGAGAGACAAGGAGAGGAATCATTCCCATGGGGGCTGTTCAGATAACAAGAAAAGGGACACTCAAGAGCAGCATTATTTTTTTCTGCTCTATGACAGTCTTGGGTGAGGTGATCTGGCATTATACAAGTTCATACAGCATTTTTGTGGATTTTCTGGTGCTGTGATTCTTTTTCTGGGCAGATAATTATCTTCTGTCCCAGAGAAAGCTATTGAGGACGTACCTGCCATGAGAACAAGCTATTGCTACAGGAACCCAGCCACCCCTGTGGGCTGGTGGCAGCATAGTAACAAAGCTGTGTGTTTAAATTATACAGAGGTGGTTAATGAGTTTTCACCTTGTCAGGAGAGCAGTCCAAGGTTAACAAATGATGTGTCCCAAAAATGAGAGTGAGAAAAGCTGAGTTTTGAAAATATACAACCTGCAGGGTAAGCCAGTATTTTAAAACAAAACTATGATATCTTTCTTTTTATGGAAGCAAGGCTCAGCATTACAAAAAGCAGGAAAGAGGCACTCTGATTCTCAGTGCAGTGTGGCAGCTAGAATATGCTTAGCATGTTATTATTCTATCAGTGGAAATGTTTAATGAGATTTACTAGATGTTCCCAAAGCTGTCCTGTCATGTTTATGTATTCAGACAGGGACTCAATGAAGTGGTCTGTGATTTATTTGGCTGGCAAGCCAGGGCAAAGGGGGATTTCAATGTTTCATGCTACATCTCGTCAGGCAAATCTGCTTTCATTTTTGCTGAGATTATAAATGTTGCACATGAAAGGAACAGAGCACATGCATTTTCTTTAAATTTTGAGAGGCATTTGTATCTGCCACTTGACATTTGGATTGCAAAGGTACCCTTACATTATCAAGAATGTATACATTTAACAGATTAGTATCCAGCTAATTGATGGAAGCTAAAAAGAATCATATTTATCCAAAAAAAAAAAAAAAAAGGAAGGGAGAAAGACTTGTAAATATTTATGAAAAAGCTTTTGGATTTGAATACTAGGAGGTCCCATCCCTGCTGTGCCACATCCTCAAAGCAGCGCTTCCCATATCACCCATCCTTTAAATGCTTGGATCTGAAGCTCCATCCTCTTTTCTCACCCCATATCCAGAGATCAGAACCCCAAATCAATCCCACCATCCTAATTCCTCTCTTTTCCTATTCCTGATAGTCTCAGGTTGGCAATCCCTTGTATCCACAGCCCCGACTGCTTCTGGCTCACATTTATAAAGAGTCCCTGCAGAGCAGAGCCTGTGGTGGGTGGGGGGCTGGGAGTGCCTGCCTCACGCTGACACAAACTTCTGATATCTGTTAATTGGCGCTCACTGGATGTGTAAAAGCTCTCACTCCCACCCTGTTCACACTTCTGCTCTCTTTATTTTGATACATCTCAAACCAGGGTCCATTTTTATTTTGTGACAGCCATACTTCAAGACAGACTCTCCAGCACACATCTCTGGATTGCTCATAGAAAGCGAGACATGAGTAGCATATAAGATATATTTTTGGAGCAAAATTCCTAAGAACACCTGGAATTGTCTTGAATTTGAGTAAGTCTAGAAGCTTGTCATAGGAAACCATTGCCAAATTAACGCGTGTCTCATGAAAGTCTTCAAGGCTCCATGCAAATACCAGCACTATGCAATATTTTTTGTACTGAACACAAAGCCAGAAGAAAACTTGCAACTCACACAAAGACTGTAGAAAGACCTGTAGAGATAAGGAGGCAGACCTACAGAGAAGTCTGGAGCGCTGGATAAGTTGGCCTCGTTACATGAAGTTTCATTTAAGTGTAATCAAATTGATGCTTTTCATAGGAAAACACTGGTGCTGATTAAAGCTTAAGAATCCCAGTGAGTGTGTACCTGAATATGAAATTCTAGTTTGGTGCTACAGCAAAAAATGCTGGTAAGATATGTAGCTGAAATATTGCTGAGTCAAAAGGGAGCTAAATTCTGTACTTAGCATTGATAGGATTAGTACTCAAAGGCTGCACCCAATTTATACATTTGAAAAAAGAATGCTAAAAATTTGCAGAAGCTTTGAAAAGGTCACATGCTTTTTCTGAAGATAATACTTTACAATGAGAAATATAAAGGGCATTTTTAGTCCTGGATGCTCACGTGATACTGCTCTTTCTCACTTTGCTTGTTTATGCTTTGCCTGGTCCAGGAGGTCCCAGAGCCACAACCTGAACACAACCAGGGGCATAAGCAGGGCAGGTGCTGATGGGTGCTTGCCCTGTTGTCAGGCACTGGCCTGGGCACCTGTGTTTGGCCAGACAGGGAAAGGGGACAGAGCACAGGACTGGATGGACCATTGCTCTGCCATGCATGGCTGTTCTAAATTGTGCCATGCACTTTCACTGACAGTTTGTCCAGGTCTTAATATTTCCTTAAAACAAAATTAAACTTTGGGCTAATTGCAGGGGTAATCATGCAAAAAAAAACCCCTATGATAAACAAGGTAATGCAAAAAAGAACTTGTGATGAACAAGGTAATGTGTATCTGAGCATATAACAGTTCATTTTGTCCTAAAATGTGTTCCCATTTGCAGTATTAAAGTCTTGAGGAAAATGTTGAAGGACAATACCAAGTACCTGTTTAAAGGCATGAGTCTAGCTGCATGGTCAAGGAACAACTTGATTTAACTCCTTAAAGATCTCTTCTCCTCCTAAAACATGACAATACCATTTTCAAATGACACACAAGATGACATGACTACACCACTCTTGCTTTGTAATCAGGTTGGTGGATCTGTCAAAACACTGGTCTGTACAGCTTCCTGAAAGGCTGCTCATCTATCCAGCTTACTATTGTGGAGATCTCTTGCTATATCTCTTCAGTGTGTATCCATCATCACCTTCAGGGGAGCTTGGGGGTGCCTCTCTGCTGCCATAGAAGGAGAGCAGGATTTGAAATAGGTTGCTATTCCTTGCCTTGTGCAGTTCCCTGCTGCCTTGGGTGCCCCCCAGCATGAGGTATCCAAGTGATCAGACTGTCAGAGGTCAAAATTCCATCAGGAGGACAAGGACGCTGGAAGCTGGGCATCGCAATGGCACATAATGGTAAATTATTGTCAGTGTCCTTTTTCCAGGATCTAAGAATTAGCCTCTTTGTGCTGTAATTCCTCATATGTATAATATTCTGTGAAACAGTGGGGGTAATATGAGGTTAAACATGTTCAAATTGTTAAAAGATGTTAATTCATGAGACATTTGGGTAATCCCATTTAGTGATGGGGACCTTGCCAGTGCCTTGGACAAACAAATCCTCAGCTTTGTGTGGTGCCTTCAGCTGTGAGTCAGTGGCAAGTGGAAAAAATCCTACTAGGATCACACTGACAGCTTTGCATTTCTCTTTGGAAAACCTTTTAAAAGGTTCCCTGAATCCAGTAGAATCATAAAGGTTTGTAGAAGTGCCTGGTACCAGCAAAGCTTAGATATAAAACTTCTGGTGGAGGGCATGGAAAGTCTTGGTGTCTCCTCCCTGAATAATAATTAGTGTACCTGAGTCACTGTGAACAAGATTCATGGTCAGACATGGGAGAAATTGTGTATGTCACTTCTTCTTCCTTTAATTATATCAGATACATGTTTACTGGCAATGTCTTGACACTTGTATCCTCCAGGACAGTACTTACATCCAAATCAGAGGGAAAGAACAGCTGTTAAAACACAGACTTTCCTCTCTTGACTCATCTCTGTATTCAGATTCTGTATTTTAGCGTACATTCCATTTTTCAAAATTTGTTGTTTTGCAACATCTTTAATGCATAGTGTTTTATGGGGGTGCCTTAAAAAATAGTTGTGACAGCAGAGCTGTTGTAACCATTATTTTTGTCAGTGCTGTAATTGTTTAGTAAAGGCAATCATGTATTGCTTTTAGAATTAATTTTTACTGCTCAGATCACATTTGCACTAGTTTATTTCATTACTACGCATCTTTTCCAGCAGGGCTTATGCAATTCGTCAAGTAATGCTCAGAGATATAATAATGAATGTTTACTTTAGTGTTTGAAAGGCAAGTGAGAGGCATGATTTCTTCTTAATTTCCATTAATAACATAAGCATGTTGGATTTGCCAGGGAGTGTTTTTTTCTAATGAGGAGGTTCAAAAAGATTTTTCCTATGTCTTCAGAGAAAACCGTGTGACAGAACTGCATTATTTGCCCAATGTCCATAGGTGGAGAAACACAACTGAAGCATCAGAGATTTCTGGGGCCCACTGGCACCTTGCTGCAATTTTGGCTAGAGACATGACAGTGCAAGTTAGACTACCACACATATGAAATCTGTAAGAAATCTGATGATTCTTGAAAGTATATCCTGCAACCAGTAAAACTATTCATATTTTTTGAATATTCATTTGTAATGCAGCAAGCACCAGCAAACCTCTTCCTACATTTTGTGCACCTTTGCTATGTTCTTTTTGTTTTGCAGATGCTGGTATCTGATTGGCACAAAAAAGTGTTTCTGTGTTGTCTGTTTGGAGGATGAGAAGCAACTAAAGGTGTACTAAGCCTCTAAACACAACGGAGCTAAGAATGACACATGAATTTTCACAGCTGAACATCTTTGAGTCTTATGTTGTGTGCATATTAGTAGGAGTGAATCTGGAGGCTGAGTTTGTATTTTGCAGTATTTCATGTTGGGTTGGAATAATAATGTTAGAGTTTTGTGTTTGCCTTGCAGATGGCTCCCCAGCAATAAGCTTACATGTGTGGCAGCCCTTCCGTTTCCAAATCTCTGGAGTCAAAAGCAATTTGTCATTTGGCATTTATTTCAAATGAAAAAATCCTGGAGATTCTCTGGTAGATAAATAGTCACAAGACTTGAGCTTGGCTGGTAGGTGCAAAGCAAATAACATTTCTAACACACCAAATTCCATGCTTATTTACAGGTGAGGCAGGCTGTTTAATCATCTGTTATTTCTAAAGGGTATGCTTTCTATGGCAGTCAGCATAATTTAAACAGATGAAGGGAGATTGGAAAGTGGTTTTCTTTTGAATTTTTAGGAAGATTTCTACTTTACTTACTATGAAGTTTGGATTAATGAAATATGAGTGAATTTAAAATATCTTTTATGCTTACTGATTTGTAACACTAGGGCTTAGAATGCATACAGGCCTTTCAGTATTCCAATTTCAAATTATTTGCATTAGGCATTGAAAACTAAAGCTTAAAGCTCAGTTGGGCTGGAAAAAAAGGACTGTATCCCATGAAGAGATGTTGCAGTTCCAAAATCCATTTTTATTTTGTGTCAAAATGAAGCTGCAAACTTTTCAAAATACATTCACTAAGGATGATGAGTGGTAAAAAGATGAGGGTGCTCTGTTGGGATGCAACATGTAGAGGTGTCGCTGCTTCCCTGATTCAGCAACAAGCAGGGCTGGAACTCGGCCTTTGCATCAACCACAATGGGTACTGCCTATTCTGGGCTGAAAACTGAGTTCTGTCTGGCATGGCATCCACAGTCCATTTCAGTTTTGGCATTCAGGATGCACAAGCAGCATTCAGATTATGCAGGTCAGATGAGGTCTTTCTCTGGCTTTTAGTAAAACAACCCTACTTGGACTTCTCCCAGGTTTCTTGAAATAAATACAACTCTGAAAAATCCCTTGGTCTTGCCAAAGTTGAGTTTGATTTTGTTCCATGAATGTCTGACAGCTTGGAGAAACCACTCCTGCAAATAACTTTACATTTTCTCCTCTGGCTTAAGAGAAGGTGTGAGAGAACTTGTGAACTTACCCATGGAAGTTTACTTGCTGAATGTCTCCCTGAGTGTGTGGAGGAGCTCCAGATAAATAGTGGCAAAGTTCCCTCACTGCTTGCATTCTGATTCCCCAGTAAAATCTTCCCTGCTGGGGCATTTAAAATAAATCAGTGCTGCTTCTTTCACTCTGCTCTTTCCTTCTGTCCAGCTGTACCTGCCTCTTGTGTCTCATATGCACATCACAGGGCAGGGGCTGTACCAATTTTAACAGGCTAGTCCAGGACTTCTACATGCTAATAATGACTCTCACAGTAAAATTAAACATATTTGGCAGTCTCAGCTTAGTCACACTGTCAAGTTTCCTTAGTTTAAGTAAATAGAGAGCAGCTTTCCTAGGGTAAGATGGATCTACATGCCTGATTTACATCATGGACAAAATACCTGTGCTAAAAAATCCTATCCTGCAGCAGGGCTGAAATGGAGATAGACACAGCCCCCTGGATCCAGGAGGTCAGGAGGTTTAAGACCAGGAAGGAGTTTTATCTTCAGGTCAAACTAGCAAGCACCATCAATTTTTCTTTTTACAGCTTAGAGTCTTTTTAGGGACATCTCAGCTCTGTTCTGTAGTAGACTCTCTGTTCCCACAGAAGCATGAGGAAAATTATTCTTTTCATTTCTTCTGTGTTTTTGGGTGGGGTGTTTTTTGGTTTTTGTTTGTGCATGCATATTGTCATATCTGAGGCCTTTAGTCTTTTAGATGAAAGATCTTAAACTAGTTGGAGCGTGTTATAGCCCTTTTTCGTTTTTTTATGGCTTGCAATTGTCAGGTGCACCAGAATGGATGTTATTTATAACTTACTGTTATGTTCCTGCAACTTTCCTTCCTAGATTCAAACAAAAAACCCAATTTCATCTGGTCTTTGGTGTCTTGCAATAGCAACAGGAAAATTGTATCTTAGTACATTGGGAAGAGATATTACAACAGCTCTAAATGTTTTGGGGCAACAACAAGTGATGGTAACTGAAGAGGGAGTAATAAGTAGGACCCTCCATTATTCTTGAGAGAGTGGTGAGATTTATATAATAACCTGAAAAAAGCATTAAGATATCATTATCTTGTTATGTGTTTCAAATTAATCCACTGAAAACATTGCCAAAATGTAGATTTAAAGTCTTAATTATTGCCTCACTGCATATCTTACTGATAATCCATGAGAAAGGATGGTGGATTTTGTGGGATCTCCTCCCCAGCCACATGCCGCAAGAATGTGGGAAATGTGGGAAAACATGCGGAATGCCAGCTAGATAAAAAGCCCCAAACCACTTTATTTCATGTGGCAATATTTATAACCAGCTGTGTATAAATGCAATAGATAAAGAGATCCAGGAGATGCAAGTAATACAGGGGCAAAGATGAGTCCAGAGCTCCTGCCCCTGTTGTTGGTACAACAATATGCTTTGGGGAGGGGGAATCAGGACCTCTAACTCCTTCCTATGTGGGTGCCTTGACTCCTGGGCACAGGCTCATGCTCAGTATTTATTGTGGCTGCTCTCCTTTCAGGCATCACTGAATGTTTTGCTACCCCGTGGAGCAGAAAAAAAACGGTGGGAAGGTCAATAAGAGCAGCCCTTTTTGTGTGAGGTGAGAAAATGAGAAGGTCAGAAATAGAAAAGAAGGGCCCTGGGCAGCAGCAGGTCATACAGGTGCATAGTGAGTCCCAGATCCCCCAGTGACACAGGAGCACTTCAATGGCAATACCCGATCACCTCAGTGGTGTGGGGCCTCAGGAGAGAGCAGCAGAGGTTGGGCTGGGGCAGTGCCCTTCTTGCTGTCAGCCTGAGCTCTGCAGCTGCTTTCAGACTCACTTGTGCAGCTAGAGCTGAGCCAGGGATAAAAACGCTGCTATCGGTAGCTTGTAAATAAGAATTCACACGTGATGCTAAGCCAATTTGGTGGTGTTATTTCCTTGTTCCTGTTGTTGCTATAACTGCACTCCCAGCAAAAAGCTAAAGGGATTGAAAGTGTCAGAAGTGTAAGAAAGCTTTAGACTTTGAAGTGGGCATTTGAAGGGCTTTCTTTTTATGCTTTGGTCATAAAGCTGCTTTCATTTCTACACAAGCACTGATGCACTCAGGATTTATTTTATGGCTGGTGGAATGAGTTGGAATTCACCTGCTCAGTGGCTGCTTCTGCATCTGATGTGTGCAGTACAGTCCTATTGTCTTTGACAAGGATATTACCCGAGAAGGGTAATGGTCATTGACACAATGTCTTGCTGCCTGCCAGCTACTTGCGGTGCCTTTTTCTTAACAGATTCCTGCATACTTGAGATACAGCTTTTCTGGGTAAATTCATCATGTCAAGAAACTAAGCATCAGCATTCAAACTTTGCAAAGGCATTTTCATGCTTCTCTGTTCCAGTTTGTTTTGTTTTGTTTCTCCTTGAAGGAACTATCTGGGATTGGAAGTAGATGATTTGATATTTGACTGGACAACATAAACTCTTCTGGCCTGCTGCTGCTTTTGCTGGTTGCCCAGTTATCAGAGAGGCAAGGAGGAGGTGAACATTCAGAGACAATGCAGGGGAAGTGCTGGACAGTGAGCAGGACGGTAAAGATGTCGGTGAAACATTAGTAGAAGGGGTGATGTGTAAGGGAAAGGTTTTCTCTAGGGGTGTCCTGCTCTGGAGAAATGACCTTGTGCATATCTGAGGGTCACCTGAGAGGAACAGTGAGAGAGCATGGAAGAAGGGGTGATGGATTGGAAATGGTGGGAGGCATGAGCCAGATCCTGATACCAGAGCTGCTTTGGTAACTGCTGCGATTGTAAACACCTGCCCAGGGCCTGATAGCTCCCAGTGTGGGCTGTGGGTGTATAAGGTGGGCCATGAAGAAGGAGAGATGGAGTAGCAACAAGAAGATTAGGAACATGATTTTACAAACAATTTATCTTTGGAAAGATGAATCCCATCACAACCCTCTCCTGCCCAAAATGTCACTTTCCACAGCACTGCCTGAAGTATTTGGAACTTCAAAAATAAACAATTTCTATTTATTTCCTCAGGAGAAATCAAGATTCCCAGTTCAATGTTCAGTAAACAGGCTAAAACTGAAGTAAGCAAGGCTCTAGCCTCCAGACATGGTGACACAGGGACTCTCACTCCCTCAATGCCTCTGCTGATCCATCCTTCTCCCTTTTCTAATGGCAGCAGCTTCAGGAGACCTGTGACATCTAAGGATTTGTTGAAACTGTGATAATTGGTGAAATGATATAATTGACAAACTGACAACAACATTTTAACCTTCTTAAAATACTCGTACACTTTCAAGGTACTCAAGGTTGGCATGCCTCAGAAAGTGTGCTCAGTGATAGCTTTGGGTATATAGCCAGGTTGTTTGCCTGCCAAGATGTGTGGTCTGAACTGCTGCCAATATTGAGTTATTCAGGTGGTTGAAGGGCATTCTAACAAGACAACATCATATTGACACATTTATGCTTGTAAAGTAGAAGAAAGTTATTTTCAAAAAGCTTTCAAAACCAGAAGTAGGTTTAAAACGTGGTATTTTGGCTGAAATAAGATACTGTATGGAACTTCAAAATTTGTTTAAAAAGTAGATCTTATGCGGTAACAAAATAGGTTGTTTGAGAAAAAAATAGGTTATTTTCTCTTTTCACATTACCTGCAGAACTTTTTCACTTCAATTTCATATAACTTGCCCTGAAAATTATATAAATTTATGGACTTTAGCAGCAAACCTTTTGGTTTTGTTACAGCTATTTGTATGGCTGTGCAAAGTGCAACTCCTTGCTTGGAGATGGCTTTACGTATCCAAACCTGTGGATGCACTTATTTTGTACTTGAACTGGTTTTCCAGACCCCACTTAAAGCAAAGAAGGCAGCACTCTCAGGTTGTAGTTCACCTTGAGGTAGATGAAACCCATTAGGGAATCTAATGGTTCTCTGAAGTGATGCTGCTGCTCTTGGTTTTGAAGTTTTGAAAGCGCATCCCATTGGCTTGGACTGGCTCCAAAGGGTCTCCTCCTGCTCAGCTTCACCCTTGGGGGCTCTCAGTCACCAGTCAGGCCTTCACCCTTGGATGCCAGGTGATTTCAGATACCCCTGGAGTAGGTCACTGAGTGCTTTGATGATACAAAACTGCTTTGTGAGCCTTTCTAGAGTGAAAAGTGCAGTTTGAGCACTTCTGCTTTAGCACACAGTGGCACTGTGGGATGCTCTTGAGTCTTCCACGAGGCTGGGGTGGTGAGCCCAGGCATAATTTAATGCTGACAGCCCCACAGGAGGTGATGAGTTACATTTAGCTCAGACCATATTGCTGCCTCTGGTGTGGGACACAGCCTCTTAACAACTCAGGCAGAGAAGGAGAGCAGTCTTATCAAACTTTGCTAAGTACTGAAATAGCTCTTCTGGAAATCAATGCTATTCATGCTCCGCTTGCCCTTTGAATGGTATCATTTACTCAGAATATAGCATTGCACCTAGTGCTGCATCTTGCTGTCATTGAAACATTCCCCTTTTATTTCTCAGTGCAAAGCTAATAGCTTCTATGGAAAAGGAATCTGAGACCTAAAAGCAGAAGGAAAAAAGAAAAAGGTGACAGTCTTAGAAAACCTCCTGGCTCAAAGGTATCTTTAAAATATATTCTAATAAAATAACTGTTGAACTGAAAAAGAGGGGCTTTGCTTTTTTCCTTTGTATGGCCATGGTTCTTGGAAATGAGAATACAGCAGGACATTTTAGTTTCATCTATGCTCCAAAATTAAACAAGTTGAAGATGGTCCTCTGGAACTTAAGTCAACTTGGAAATTATCCCAATAAATTCTTTCAGCCTCCAAAACAGAATGGTTACATGAAAACTGTCCATGGGGATTGCTTGTGGCATGAAGAAAACTAGTCATTTAAAGCCTGCTCTTTAGATCTCTGAGGCAAATCCCTGAGGTTATTGTTGAACAATGGTGATCTGAAAACCTTTCTGTGCCTGAATTCCATTTACAGGCCAGCCATTGAGAGGTTTTCTTCCTGCGCACAATTCCCAGTACTGGGACTGAGCTCCACATGTCTGTCAGGGATGTGTGGGTCAGGCTTGGCTGAGCTGGGAATGTGAGCTGGGGTGGAGTGGGTATTGCCCAGCCTTGGCTAGACTGCATCTTTCCCATCTTCTCCATACAATGTTGAATGGGCAATAAGCAAACCCTCTTTGTAAAGTACCAATGCCATCTGCGCACTCTGCAACCACAATTCTGATCTCTGGCAAGCTCAGGAGAAACTGCTGCATTGGGCATAGTGAAGGGACTTATAGCCACTGATTCTGAAGGGCTGATGAAACCATCTTCTAGGGACAGTCTTGTATCTGAGGGATTGTTGTGGCGGACTAACTCATTTTTACTTCACTGCTATCCAATCTCTGAGTGTCATCCCTTCCTTCTGCCGCTAATAACACTTACTATTTTTTCTATTGGTATAATAGTTCTTCTTCAAAAACTCATAAATGGAGCCCTGTGATAGGTACTGTGCAAAAGAGAACCTAAGTAACCATTCCTGATATGCAAAACCTTCCAGAAATTATGAGTGTCATTGATTATAAATGACATTATTATAAATGAATAACCAGACATTTCAGGTGGCTGGGAAGACTTACGTGTGCTGCACACCTGTTCTTCCTTGCAGTGTTCTCAACTGCTGAAAAATACATATACAGTATACTGCTTTTCTCAACTATTTTTGAGGTCCTTCTCCACCTAGCAAGGCTTGAGAGCAGGCAGTAGTTTCTTTTTACAGTAAACACTGTATCACCAAAAGTAGATTAATTGCCAAATGATAAAATTAGAAATATGGAAATGGTCTAGCTTGGTGGATTCTAATTAATTATGGACACCACTGCTATAATCAGAGATTGTTCATTGCAGAATGGAGACACTTGTTTTTAGCTGGATAATCTTTCCCCCTTCTGGTTTCACCCATGCAATTTTAATAGGCTGGACTGGGGTAACATAATTCAGGACCAGGAACAACTTTTCCCCTCTGTTACAACCAAGCTCCCCTTTATGAAATCACTTGATGAAAAGTGATCATTTTGTGCATGCAGCTTGTGTGATTCATCTATCTCCATGACTCAATTACATATTAGCATGATCTTCCGAGGACTGAATTCTTACAGTGCTTCATCCTGGGAGGAGGTGGACACACGCAAAGATGTGCCCTGTCCTGTTGGATGGGATGCAAATATCTGGGGCTTACTAGCTGGTTGAAGGAGCAAGATTTGTATTCCACAAAGGAACCATTGAAACAAAGGGGAGGAAAAACACTTCCCCAGGGATGGAAAGCAGATTCCAAGTCCCAGAATATTTCCTGGTCTTTGGCTGTTCTATTTTGTAAGTGCTCATTTAAAGGCAGAATTTAGTAAATAGCATCAAGCGGGCTTTCACAGCTTGAGCTTCCAGGTGACATAGAGAAGACAGGTTCCACCAAAAACACTGGTGCAAGCCCAGGTC
Source organism: Geospiza fortis (assembly GCF_000277835.1). Lineage (NCBI taxonomy): Eukaryota > Metazoa > Chordata > Aves > Passeriformes > Thraupidae > Geospiza > Geospiza fortis. Next base: position 1,230,060 of record NW_005054302.1, on the reverse strand, counting down.
GCCTTCCTCATGGCTTCCATGTGTGCTGTTCCACTGTCACAAGAGTTCTGTGATGCAGTTTTGTACTACCTGGGTGTACCTTCCCAGGTAGTGAAGCTGTATTATAATACAATTAATTTTTTTCTCAAATGTGACAAATATTTGAGTTAAATGCATTTTTACTCAAATCAAAGTCCTCTGCTGTCTTATATTGATTCAGCCTCCCTCTACAATTCTGGCTTTGCTTGAGCCCGTGATTGCAGAGATTCAGATTATCTCCTTTTCTAAGAATATTTTCAGTTCAGCTAAACCCAAAGGGTAGTAAAAATGTGGTCAAAAGCCAAAACTCATGATACTCTTAAGCTAAAAAAGGTTTTGACAAGTTCATTTCCTGAGTATAAGGCTCTTCTGCAACCACCCACAATCAGAGATAACGTTTTTTAGTTAGTGAAAGTGACAGGAGATTCACTACCTTGTAACACTTAAATTTGACCTGACCCTCTAGTTCGTACTCAGCTGAGCAGGATTTTGGGTGTTTTCCCTGCAAAAAGTCTCAGTGCTGTGAGGAATGGTAGAGAATTAAAAACTGGTATCTATTTTTCTCTCCACATAGCTGGGTTATAAATGTTATAATAGTAATTCTTACTTACTAATTAAATATGTAATACATTTTATGTTTATTTTTCTATATTACGTTATTTTCTATAAACCCAAGAAGTAAATAGTGCCTTTGCCATGGGATGGTAATGTGCACCCTTCTGACTCCAAACTTGGCCTTCCTGTGCCTTCTGTAGAAACATGTGGTCAACCCAATTTCAAGGTATGTTGTCAAGGAATTCCTAGAATACTCAATAAAGTACTAAAATAAAATTTTACTCTGAAATGTGTAAAAACACATTCAATTAATATCAACTGTGGCCATCTTCCAAAGTATGAATTTCTTTTTCATTTGTTATGGACGGGCAATTAACTTTACTGATTTAACAGAAATTAAAGTTCTCAATAGCCACTTAGGTTCCCTGCCTTGGAAGGTGCAATTAATTGCATTATTGCAAATTTTTTGCACAGCCAGGTATTTGAGATATCTATCTGATATCAGACACAATTCCCAGGAAGGTCATTACAAATGCAGCATATATAGTAAACCAAACCTTTCAGAAAAATCTTGAACACTTAATGTTATGTCCGGAGACAGATTCTTAGGGGGAAATCCAGCCTTTGCAGATAAGGTATCCTCTTGGCTCAGCAGAGAACTTCTACAGAGCTTGCCTGGATGAGGCAAGATGGTCTGTGCTCATTTGTGCTGAACCTGTGTGTGACAGGGATGTTCACAGCTATGGTAGTGTCTTCACATGGAGACATTTTTAATTGCATTTCACTGTTTAGCAATGAAATTGAAATTGAAGACAGGAAAGCAAATGGTCCACCCTTCCCTCCCAGCTTCAGGTAACTGAAATACCCAGAGCTCCAGAGGGGAGAGTTTTAAAGCCATTTTGAAGCAAATTTCTTCTTTTAAAAATCAGATGGGTTAAACATAATGAACGATATTTAGTTCCATTTTCTCTTCCAGGCATCTGAAATAGACAGCTCCATGCAGAGAAATTACCCAGTTCCCCCATGAATGATCTTTATTTGAAATGTAACAGTGCCATTGCAGCCTTCTGTGCTTAGAGCTGGAGTGATTGACACAGTGTTACAGCAGCTACGCCACGAACTGTGGGGGCTGCCTCAGAGGTTTGCTTCATATGCACAGCACCAGGGCTCTTAAACCCATCCATTACATAATTAAGAAAACCAAACTGCAGAGATGAAAATTTAAACCATGTCAGACTGCATTTTCTGGTGTTCTGCAGGCTGTAGGGAGCAGGAAGTTGGAGGGCATCTGTACCACATGTGGAAGGCAAGCTGGAGGACCTGAAAAAATCAGGCTCCAGGTGTTAAGAGAGCTGTGCAAATGTGCTATGCATACTCAAATGCACACTCAGTCTGGCACCAAGAGCACACATTTCCTGAGTGACAATTGAGCCAATATCTCATCTCTGGGTGTTATATTTCTCAATCAAATAGCAGGCATTTCAATAAAAGAGGTTTTTGCTTTTTTCCCAGATCTGGTTTTGAATAACAAAACCAGCAGATGTGTTCTTGGGCATTAAGGATCTAGAAAGCAGTGTGGAAAATACAGCAGTAAAGACCAGAAAAGAATAAGGAGTTGTAATACAAGGACGGGGCTGTTCCTCATCACACATCCCTTGGCAGCAGGGCAGTTAGGGGCCTCCTGCACCTGGAGGAATTTCATCTCTCCAGGGTGGGCTGGTTGCCTTGTTTTTGGCTTCTGTGGCTTGGAAAGATACATGAAAAGATGCATTTTTAAGAAAACTGTTTGTTTCTTTTGAGAGAAAGAAATTTTGACTTTACACATATTTTGTTCAGGCAGGTGACTTCACAGACCTTGTTTGACCAGCACAGCTGAGTCTGTGGTTCAAGGATACAGTAAATCCTGCTTGAGTGATCCCAGCTCAGACTAAAAATAGGTCATCATGGTGTCAGGTGCTCCCCTGAAGCACTCTGCTTCTTCAGAAGTCTGGAATGGGTTAATTTGCACCCACTGGTTTTGTGCCAGCCTGAAGCTTTGCTTATCTGTCAGAGGGCTGATAGTGTGGAACCAGATGCTGCGCCCTGCAAGTCATCTTCTCTGACATCTCTTACCTCATTTGGAACCTAGGGCTCTAAGGCACAGCCATGACTATGTAATTGTAGCATTCATAGGCCAAACCAGAGGTGTGGTGATGTGGATAACAGGAGTCAGACCTGCATTGACTTCTTGAGCCAGGAGTGATGCCTTTGTATTTGCCAATCCTTGAAGAAATGTCTCTTTGGCTTTGATCTTCCTTGGAGCTATGAAAAATTTCACTGCCTGTGATGCCTTGAGAAGGCTGACCTAGAATAGGGGCTAGGCAGAGTTAAAGAATAAAGTAGGTATTTATTAAAAGGCCTCAATGGATACACCTTGGGCAGTACAAGAGCCCGGCCGGGGCTACACCCAAGATGAACCCAAAATGGTCACAAAAATGGACAACCAGCCACGAAGTCTCTCTTTTATAAGTTTTGGTCCATTTGCATATTGGAGTTAATTGTCCAATTGCAGCTTCAGATTATTAAATCCCATCCTTCTTGTTTTTCCTCTCTTCAGTCCACCATTGTTTATGCTCTCTGAGATTTGGATCAGTTGTCTTTGGTCCCAAGCTAGAAGAGGAATTGTTTTGTCTACCTACTCTGTCAAGAGAGCTTACCAATGTTTAATATGAAGCTCAGAACTACACACTAAAGCAGCACAGAATCTGAAAAATATAAAAGCTAAAACTTAAGGCATCACTTGCAGTGTCCTCCAGCAAGTAGCTCCACAGCTTATCATGCACTGCATGAAGGAGCCTTTCCCCATTGTTTTGAGTCTGCCACCTGCTAAACTCACTAGGTCTTTTGTAATTTCTGTATCAGTGAGGCAGTGAACATAATTTCCTGTCTAAGTCCCCACACCTTTCATGATTTTGAGGAACTCTCTCATCTGCTTTCTCAGCAATACCTTCTTCCAACTGAAGGGTCCTGGTCTACTCAGTCTCTCTTTGCACAGAAGCCTCTGGCCATCCTTCTCCCTTATTTTTGTCTCCTCCTCAGTTCCTGTTCATTTCTGAAATTAAGAGAGCTGTACCATGCATGGTATGCTGACAGCCAGCGCAATGTCCCTTGCTGTGCCTTTCCCAGCTACATTTCTCATTTGACCTCTCCTGAGCACTGAGCTGTCATTTTCAAAAACTATCTTGCTCCAAGACCTTTCCTGAACAGCTAGTTCAGAGTTTTTCACTCTGTCTGAAAGAGAAGCACTTTCCCCCCATGTGCATTACTTTCTACTTACCTACATCAATTTGCATCTTCCATTTTATTATCCTTCACCGTGTACTACACCAAAGATCACTGGGAAATTTCAGCTCCTTCTCTGAATAGTTTAGGAACCATCCTCCCTGTAAACTTACTGGGAATACCTGAGCTAGGAAGCATTGACTTTGCCTAAGTCAGACAACAGGGGAAATGCTGAAGACTGACAGATGTTTTAAACCTCACTCCTCCAGGGTTTGTGTTATGGGAGAGTTCTCTCTCCACTCAGGATGCAAAGTCAGAGAACCAATTAAGTATTTGAGTCCATGCTTGAGTTGGAGGGAGACTTCCATAAGCCCTATCAACCTAAATGATTCCACAGTTTAGAAAACTGTCATGTGTGTGTTTGGAGGGAGTGTCACTTTTACATTTATACCTTACTTGTCAAGTTAAACAGATTTACGGTATTCATTACTACGTGTTGAGCAATAGCCCAGAAAAGCCTAGCTGGGGGAAAAGGAGAAGAGTGAATTGACAGTCCCTGTGCTTTTCAATTTTATCTGTCACATTAGTGAAAAAAATATATTTTACAGTAAATACCAAGAGGTACCTGCACAGATATCTAATTTAAATCACTGGTAAATAGGGGATTTTACATTAAGGAAGTTTCTAGTACTGTCTTTTCTACTGCATGTGGTTTTCTTGGCATGTTATGAGATATGACTCTAGAAAGCCCATTTTTGGTCACATTATTTATACTAGTCACCGGAGAAGCCAGTTACCATGTTCACTCAGCAGCTACCCTGCAAAATTTGTCAGCAAGCTGAAGCACAAACTACCCCCCAGCACTGATTGCTGTCATCTAAGATGTATTCACTAGCTCTATCTGAGAAGCACCTGACCTTCAACTTCACACCAGGGTTCTAATTTGGGATTATTTATGGGGATTTGTTTGTAACAACATTAGGATTTACTTTTAATATTGTGTTGGTTTCACATATACTATAGGTTTGTACCTTCTCAAGGAATAGTGCAGAGGCTGAGCTTCTCAACTTTTCCTTCTAATATTGGTCTAGCATCTGCCTCAATAATAAGCCTTGAGGGGTCACTATACAGAGAATTCCATGTCATAAATGATTTATGATATCCTGGTGTGGCATGTGACTGAAGCCACCTCCTCCCAGGGCTGCAGAGCCCTCTGCCACCTCCATTCCTCTGCTGCCTGACACCTCTGTCCCAGACTAGTGGCATTCTGCAAAGCACTCCTTGGCACATCCTCAGTCCTGGACCCTTCTCCATCTTTCCTCGTTGTTTCTGATGCACTCAGTGCGTATGAGTTTTCAATGCCAAGTTGGCTCTGCTATAGAATCACATCTCCCAGATCTCCACCAGGGATTTCCTTGGCTCCTTCCCACTGTGTTGCCTGTCCCTGCTTCACGAAAGAGACTTCTCACTTCTCACCTTTGGCTTTTGTCTCTGCCAATACTCATGATTACTGATACAGACTCACCTTTTGTTTTTTTTCTGTTGGGGCAGTCTGGAATAAGGAAAAAAATAAGATTCTTTTCGCAGCTTGGGTGTTGGCCACATACTTAAGAGATCTAAAGTGAATTTTTTGCATGTGATTTTCTGCACAGCAGGTGGATATGGTGGGTGGAAACAGCGTTTTTATATTCCTGGATTGGAAACTTGCAGCTTGAATTATGTGTGAGTGGCAGGTCTGAAGCAAAGACCTGCCTTGTTCAGCTGTTGCTCATGAGGTGGGCTGTATTTTCTTGCTACTAGTACTGAAAAAGAGAAGGCAAAAGAAATATTTTCCACAGGAGAGGATGTGGAATTTGAAAATACTTTATTTTCCTGCCACAAAAAATTACACACATATACAACTATACTTAGATATTTAAAGGACCTTGGCAGGAGAGAGGGGTGGGTTGCTTTTGTGTATCTTCTCAGGACCGCCAGTTTTTAATGTAATTTGAGGCTGTGTGGATGCTGCCCCCATGGTTCATGCTATGCTGTCCCCCTCTGTGCTGTCCCACACGACGGAGGGGCACAACCAGAAGGGTTTGTGTGTGGGGAGTCAGTCCCAGCAGCAGCAGCTGAACAAGCTGGATTGGAACAGCCCCCACTCTCATGCTTGCTTATAACATTATGCCTACACAGAGAGGGCTTTCTGAAATGCTTAAAGCAACCCTGTTCTTGTTGGATGAAGCGTGAGGGGTTTTTCAGGTGGATTCAATGCAAATAAGACTCAGTACTGACTCTTGCCAGGGGACCTCTCTTCCTGCACAAGAGGTCTGCTCAGAGAGAGCTGCAATGGACATTGTGAAAAGCAGCTCCTGGAAAGGGAGGGAAGCAGCCAGAGCATCTCCTGCCTGAGCTGCTGAGGGCAAGGAGAGGGAGCACATGTGAAGGTTCCGTCATGGAGGGATAAGGCAAATGGTGGCAGGAGGAGGAGATGGCTCTTAAAACACTTCCTTGGACAAGGATGGGGGGATTCTGATGTTTGGCATGAACCCTCTCTTTAAAATAAATAACAACAACAACAGCAGTTTCACATTCCATCATGCTAACTTTGTTGGCAGATTGGATAGAATTGAAAATGTGCTATACATGGATCACCAAAGGCATAGAAAAAAGTATATTTGACTCCTTCAGGAGACACAGATTTCATGTCAGTGCCATCTCTCCATCACCTCTCTCATGACCTGCCTCCCATCCTTATGGGTCCCCTTCAACTCAGCTTATTCTGTATTCTGTGATGGAGAACAGAGAGGGGCTCCTCACTAGGAAAGGAAAACAGCTGGGAGCCCCTTGCTTCCCTTTCCATCTCGCTATGCTGGTGTTGTCTGACCCACAGACTACCTGCAGACCAAAGAGGCAGCAGAATTCCCCTGCCTGTGCATATTGAATGGAGTAATTTCCTCTTGTGTCTCCTTGTTATTTTCTTGATTCCCTATGAGGTGAAACATGAAACATGCTTTTTCATGTTTCTTTAGTATTTCCTGTCAGTGGGAGCAGCTGAAGCACAGGGGTGTTGTGGCAATGGCGCTTAATTGCATTCAGGCTCCTATCCCTCCTGCAGCAGTGTCAGGATCTCAATCTTTCTGCAAGACTAACAGATGGTTTTGCAGAAGACCCAGGCACTGGGGTAAGGAATGATCTGCAGAGGTTGCTGCTGGACGGAAAATAATGTTTTATGCATGTCAGGCTGGGGCTGTGGACAAGGCAGACTTGAATTTTATCCTGGTGCTTTATCAGACACAGCAGATGCTGAATGCCAAATTACAGTGCCTGAGAAAAACAGCAAAAAAATCCCACAAAAAACAAGTGGAGAAGGTTTGCATTATGTTTGCTGGTCCCTAAAAAAAAAAAGAGTAGTATGGGTTCTAGGAATGGTGTCAAAAATGCAGAAGTTTGGAGCTAGAGGTAATATATTTTATTAGAGAAACAGATATCACTAAAAAAAATAGCCAAGATTTTCTGACAGCTACTTTGCTGCTGTAAGATTCAGTTATTAATAAATATATTCTTACAATTTGAAGGAGCTCTGTTCAAGGACATCTGGAAATTTATTTGAATTGTACCATTACTTGTCATGATGGTTCTTGCTTATAAATACGATCAGGGATGAGATTAGCCCCGCTCTTTAATTGTGGACTGACTTCTTCCAGTAGAAAAGTGTTTCATGGCTGATTATACATGTTCCTTTGCACCAAATGACACCTGCTGTCATAATAGCTTCCATTTTTATTGCAATATAATACAAATGATCTCAAAAGGCTTCATAAATTACTGAAAGATTTAGAGGAGGAACAAGGTGTTTTAAAGATCTTATGTAGGAAGCCTGTTTTTGTGACTTATTTTAGAAACACTTTTTATTTATTTAATTACTGTTCTTGAAATTATGAGGAATATCAAAATTTTTTGTTTCTTTGTTTATTGCAAGGAACTAATGAATAGTGAACTAATGAATATGGGTGTCATCTTACCTTCCCAGCAATGGGAAAGATGCAATCCTAAATACTTAGGAGAAAAGAGAGAGCCTACCTTCTCTTCACTCTGCAGGCACAAATTTCAAAGTTAAAAAATAAATTAGTTTGGCAAGAAATACACTTAGCCTGACCACTTTTCACTTTCCTGGTCCCTTCTTTTTCTCACTTGTTCATGGAGCTTTCCAGATTTTACAAGACTTTGATGATCCTAGAAAAAGTGAGCAAAAGCATTTTGCCTCCCATATGACTTTAATAACAAATCTGTCATACTCTGCCTGATACATCATAAAGAAATGACAAAAAAAATTACAAGCAGTTCAGCAGATATTGGCAGTACTGGCATGAATCCAATTTCCCCATGTCTGGACAACTGAGTAACATAAAAGCGGGGTTTATATATGCTCCTGACAATAGCTGAAGGCTCTCCTGGCTCAGCCTGAAGGTTCATGACCCATAAATATTTCTCTCTTGGCAACTGCAAATTTGGCCTCCTGCTACAGTAGAATTTGTAAAAGCTATAAACAGTCTGCGGCTCTCCTGGGACCTACAGACTCCCTCTGCAGATTTTATGAGTATCAATCACAGGCATTATCCCGTAAGACTCACAGGTTACCAGCTGGTCTAATGTGTAAAAGTGTAGCTTGCAGTGCTGGAGACTGTAAATGCCATGAATTTTAACAATTTCTGTTAAGAGATATGAAAGAAAATTATATTTTCATTCTTTAGAATTCAAAGCTTCTGTTCGCATGGCAAAGATCTATTTTAAGTATCACCAGGCACACGTAAAAACCAGATTTTACCTACCCAACAGCTGTTTTCACAATGTTTTGTACCTTTTTTAAAGGCTTCTAGTAGAGCTGGCAATGTTCTCATGACTCTGGGAGGTAATCAGACAGGCTCCTGGAAAGACTTGTCTTCCTTTAGTAGTACCGGCACCAACACCCTGGCTTAATGGGAAAAGAGAATGTGAAGAAAATGTGGTTTTTTAACAGATCAGGCAGTTTGTTTAGGATTGGTTGGTACAACTTTTTAAACACCCAGCCAGCTATCAGAAAGGGAGCAAACTTTTCAATACAGGGAGCTTGCTATTCCACATTTCTTAGTGTCTCTGGGGTCTGTTCCTTGCATTTGGTCCTGGCAGATTGAGACTGCAGAGACATCTGTTACTTCAGTGTATTTATACATAGGAAATAAAAACCTAAGAGCTCAATTTCTCCATATGCCTCTTACAGCTTGCTATTATTAGAAGGCAAACATCTTGGATGTGTTGCCAGCTAGCTATATGCAGGGCTGCCAATTGTCTCCATTTCGTATTCTAGATTGCTGATATTTTCAGGCTTGGCTTTGGGTATCTTTAGAATCTGCCTTGTGAAAAAGAAAAGGCATTATTTCACTACTGGCTTATAAGAATGAGTCATTAAATTTGATAAAACAGATGGAGATTTTTTCTCAGTAGGTCTCAGATTCACGTCTTGTCCTAGATCCTTTCAGAGGACGACTGAGGACATTTCCATGTTCTTCACCTTAGAAAATGTGTCTCTTTCCTCTGTTTGACAGGAAAAGAAGTGAGATGCTGATGTATCCCTCACCCTGCACCCACAAAAGTAATGTTCTTTCCCTGTATGTGCAGAAAAAAGAAAATGAAAGTTAAGGCAGAGGAATCTACCACCTGGGGAGACTTTCACAGTTGATGCCTTCCATTCTTATCCAAACCCAGCCTACTCCTCTCACTCCCTCTCAGAAGACAGGGCACCTTGCAGCCATAGGACCAACATACCTCAAAAGGAAAAGCAACCAAATATCAATAATCTAAGTTATACATGAAAACTGTATGGAAAAAAACAAAGTCAAGCCTGTCTGCTACTTCATCAGCAAGACCACAGTGATTTTCTGGGACAGTGAGGATACTGTTCCAGCTCTTGCCCTGATCTCTGCACTCTCAAAAATCTGAATTCACCCAGGAAAGCATGATGAAGGATATATCACTTGAATATTCCTCAGATCAAGGACCATCAGTCTTGTGACACAAGCAGTGGTCAGAATGAGTGTGCCATGTGCTGAAGGTATCAGGAATGTCACCCAGCTTGTGCACAAGAGTGGTGAGACCCTTTTGTTTAAATTATCCTTTTAAAAGCAGGCAGTGTTTCACAGCTCCTCTGTATCTGGCTTAGATGCAGCTCACGTACAGGAAGCTGAGCTCTCTGGGTGCCCTGGGCTGGCACTCCCTGTGCTGCAGCACAACGCAGCACAGCCTGGCACTGCACAGCCCCCAGGTATGAGGATGCTGCAGACCACCACTCTCTTCCCCATGCTGACTAGAGGCATCTGGCAGGGCTTGGGGGAGGGTTAAATGAGCTTCTCCCCCAGAGAAAGCATCTCCTTGCTGAGGCAGTAAATCACTGTCTTGCAGTGGCACTAATGCATGGAAAATGAACTGCTTGTGGATCTAGTTGGTAAATAATGATTCTGTGAAAACTGTGCTACATGAATGCTTAAAGGAGCAATTTGAAATGTGCAATGTCCCTGCGGCAGCTGCTGTGGCACCTCATCATACCCCCAGGGCTCTTGGTGTAGAAGGGGCAGCAAAGGGGGGGCAATATCTTTTCCATTCTAACAGTAATTCTAGTGCACTGCCTTGCCCAGGGTCACCTGAGAAATCAGAGCATTGATGGATTAAAAAAAAAGGTAACAAGCTAATTTTGTGACAAAAATGTTTACTCTCTGGAGCTAGATACCGCTGAGACCTTCTAACCTTCAGTGCTGATGTGTGCTCCAGGTTTGTTGCCTCTATTATCTCCAGATTGGAGTCTGCATTTTAAAACATTGACATTAAAACTCTCTGATTTTAAAACATTGACTGATCCACTCCTGGATAAATCTGATGGGAAATTATGCATCAAGCTCATTAGAAGCATGCTGCTTTCCCCCAGGACAGGCAGGAGGTGCCCTAGTAGGAGCAGAAATTTTTCTGCAGAGATGCATGGGAAGGGGAATAATTGCCAGGAAAGAGCATCTATAAAATAAACAGAAGACTAAACAAGGTGCTGCACTGGATATGGCTCTTCAGAGAAGGAGGTTGTGAAATAAGTGGATGTGGCTCAGGCACTCTGGACCCCTTTGCTGGGGTGTTGAAAGCAGCTCCCATCCAGCACTATTATGTGTCCCCAGGGCTACTGGCAGTGTGAAGTGCAGAGCTATGGGGCACTGGCCCCAGGCTGCTTCTGAAACACCAGATGCTGTACACTGCCTAAGGCAGGTCACTGACTTCTCCTAAAAATCACCGAAGAATTGATTGGTAAAAAAAAAAAAACAAACCAACAAACCAACCAACAGCTTCTGAAATCTTTGGATTTTGAATCTGAGCCCCTGCAAACATTGCCAGTGGCTCCTGACCTTTTGAGAGTGTTTATGCTGTCCCTTGTGCCCAGAGCCACTGTTTGGATGTGGTGTTTCCTTTTCTTTGCAGTGCTATGTCCACAGCCTTTTGCATTTCTTAATGTAAATATGGATATAGCACCAAGTTGCCAAAAGCTTTGTTTAGGCTGTTTCTCTTTAGCCTTGACATACAAGCAAGCAATTAATCTGTTAGCTAAGATTGAGCTGATATAGTAGGAGCTCTCCCACAATATTGTCACATCTGCTGAGCCCCAGGCAATGAAAGGTGTGGTGGACCGGGTGGTCTGCAGAAGAGCAGATGTCCCTGGTTTCTTGTGTGAGGGCTCTGCCATCAGTGAAGTGATGCTGAGCTTTCCCTGAAGGTCTTTCAAGTCTAGGGTTGTGCCAGGAATATTCTGCTCCTCTCAGTCCTTCTGCATGTGGTTTGGGCTATTAACTTTTGTGTGGAACTGAGGATGTTATGATGAGTGCACTGAGGATAGATGCATTGAGGGAGAGCCAGGTTTATCAGTCTGGAAAGCTGTAGGTGACAGAACAGGTATCCAAGGGACAACTGGCTTTTGGGTTCTGCTGTATGAGGAAGAGCTGAAAAGTCCAATACACCTGCAAAGCCTGCACAGATTATAATGATAACACAGATAATTAGTGCAAGTCCTTGTTTCTAGTGGTGCTTAATAATGAAAATGTGTCACTGTGTACTAATAGCACCTAATAAATTAATAACAGAGGGGGCTTTAATAGTAGACTATGGACATCTGATTTATAATCTAAAAATAGCTTATACCCTGTTTCTGTGGAACATCTACTGTCCACACATGTCAGAGACTGAGTGGAATATATAATTTTTTTAGCTCTTTATCCTTGCTGGAGGCATGAGCAAACACAGTGAGCCTCCTAATGCATTCAGCAGCAGACATGTGGCATAACTGACCAAGGACATGTATCCTGTAAAGCAGAACAATTTTAATGAAAAAAGGGTGGGAAAACACCAGCCAAACAAAGAAAAATGTCACGTTTTGATGTACTGAGGAGGGATGTGTGCCTGAAAAGGCTTATTGGGCTTTTCTCTTTGAAGTCACAATCTCTGTGTTCGTTCTTCACTTCACATCTTTCAGTGATGCAGATGCACCTGGCTGCAAAAGACACATCTCCTGAGCATTGTTTTTGACATTGCTTCAGGAGTGCAAGAGGCACAGATGCAGGAGTGCAAGAGGCAAAGATGCTTCATCTGGTGTGGCATTGAAAAGTCCTTGGCTCTGCACAGTTCTGGGAATACCCTCCTGCTCCTCAAATCCCCTCTTTCTGGGGTAAAACAGTGCTCCACAGCTCTGGCCTGCCTCTGTGCCCCTCTCCTTTCTATGGAAACCATGGTGGGAGCGGTGGATTGAATCGCCCAGGTAGGGGCCAGATTGTAATGAAGGGTGTGCTAAGACTGAAAACATTGTGGCAGACTGAAAACATTTCTAATCTCCCATTTTAGAAACAGCACAGTGATGCCCAGCACTTTCTCCCCTAGTTTAAGAAATAAATCTTGGTTAAACATGCTGCTGATGTGGTTTTGAGATGGTACAGCTCCAGCTGGAGCTGAGGTGAAAGCTTGTTCTGCATCTCTTCAGAGACTGGCATCAGCCTTCTGGGAGACTTTGCCATGTGCAGATCTACTCTCTGCTGCTGCTGCTGCTGCTGCTGGCCACCCTCAGGGGCAATTCCCAAGACCAGTGCCGCAGTAATACTGCCTGCCCTACACATGATGACAAGTCCATTGCTCTCAGGACAGACATTGAAATAATCCAACCTTGCCCACTTTTCCTAGCCATCTTCAGCACAGCTCTGCAGCTTGACCCCAAGGCTAAACCTCCTGCAGTGGTATAACCTGGAGCAGCCAGGCAGAACAACCACCATCAGTCCAGCCCCTGCCTCAAGCTGATGCTTCGGGTTCATTTTGCTTTTTAAACATTTCTGTAGCTGCAGCCATTGCTTTAGGTGAATTATCATGTGGGATACATAGTCAAGGAAATATTTCCTAGGTATGACATGCCACTATTATACAATCTGTAATATTCAGTAATTGTGACTAATGCATCATTAACAGAAGGTAGGTTCAAGGTTTTCCACTTTCCTTCAGGGGAGAGAGCTTTCTTAAGCCTGTTTTTATTTAGTATTATTGAATTTTTAAGGCTGGAAGATACCTAGAAGATCATCAAGTGCAACCTTCAACCTTCTGAACTTGTAATAGGCTGCAAAAAAAAAAAAAAAAAAAAAATATATATCAATCAAAAATCATGCTTTCAGGGTGTATGCACAGTACAGTATGTTATAATGACCTCAAAAGAAAACAGTGGCTTCTCTCTGTTAAATCAGGCAGTACAGTAACATACCAGCAACAATCAAGGCACTAATTCTCCAACTAAATACATGAAAATATAATATCATGTTGTGATTGTTTGCAATTAGTCACAGATGCTAATCTGCGATCACTTGCTAAGATCACTTGCTCTGCCATTATTTTTCCATGAATAAACTAAGAAAAGCATTTTAAAGTAAAATGAGCCAAAGGCTTAGAATTTAAGGTTAGATTTGATACAACTTCTGCTTTCATATGTTTTATCAAGAACTATTCACTAAAGGAAATCATTATGAATTTCTTGAGTATAACACACACTTTGCATATGCATATTATATAGTTTATACCCTACCAAATGCAGATAGGCTCAGTTTAGCTTTAGGCTTCCTTTGTAATCAGCAGGGAGAAGTAGAAAACTTGCCTCAGCACCCTCAGATGTCTGGCTTGGGGGAAGATCAGTCCCATAAAAACAAGATTTCACACTTTCTCTTCATTTCTCTGTAGGGAGCTTGGTGAGCCTGACTGAGATAGAGAGATGTATGTTGCATACGGCTAAATAAAAGTGAGATTAATCTAAGGAAGTACATGACCATCATGGTTTGAATTTGTTGGAATGCCCCATCCTTATTTACACCACTGGAGAAATCTCCAGCAGTCATATTTTATGGGGAGCCTACAAGAACAAGCACAACAGGATATGGTTTCCTACAGAACCTGGGTACTTAGCTGCCCAGCCTGACCTGCTCCTGTGGCCACCAAGGCAGGACAGCAAGGCTGTAACAAAGCACACTGCTAGGAACAGTCACCTACGAGGAGCAAACATTTGCAGGGGAGATCACCTCACCCAACTCAGAGTCTAAGTCCATTGCCTAAGTCTAATCTGGTCCCACCAATGAATTCTTAAAGCCAGTGAAAGGGAATGCAATTCCAGCAGGGACTGCTTCCTTTCAGCTCGTGATGAACATGATTTCTGTGGGGCAGTGAGCACATTTCTCTTTGTTCTTAAGAGTATGAAGTTGTTATGGATAAAGTATTTCACTGTATAGTTTCCTGACTGATAAAATGTCACCCCTAAGATTAAGATCACATGTCCCTGCTGCATTGGCACAGAAAGTCAATACTGACAAACGTAACATTAGATCATTGTTGCAGGGGATGAAACCCTCCATCTGGATGGGAAAGACTGGATGGTCTCAGTGGGTTTTAAGAAACTAACTTTTAAATTGATTACCAGTGTCTCTAGACAATGGTTTTTCATTATTGTTTAGCATTATAGAAAGAACTGCCTGTATTTGCCTTTAGGTGTTGTGGTTTAAAAGAGAAGTAAATACATATGTGAGGGATCAAAGTAGGATTCTATATAGCGGCTATATATCCCACACATGAATCAAAGGTGCTGTTTTGTCCTTCCATCCTGTCCCATCCCTCCCCTCCCCTCCCCTCTACCCCCATTAATCTGGAAAGTCTGGCAGAGAATATCCATCTTTAGATTAAAAAGGGGAAAAAAAAAACAAACCCACCTCTTCCTTATTTTCTGCATTTTCACATTAAGAACTGCTCATCTGTACTTAATTTAGAATAAGTTATTTATGTTCGGTGGGATTCCATCAAGCTGTTCATATGACATTTTACCTGAACAAAATGTAGCTCTTCTAATGATGGGCAACCTTGGGGAGAAACTTCATTATCCCCTGTGTGCCAGGTGGATGGACATTTTTCTCTTGGTTTGACTGCTCTGATATTTTTCAGTAGTAGTTTCCTAAATTAATGGCAGTGTCTTGGATGCAGAGGGACTGCTGGAGCACGTTTATATTAGTGAATGATATCATAGGCAGGGCTTAAAAGCCTTCAGGATACAAATTGTTGGTGGCAACCAGAACAGATTGTGTGTCCTGAAGAATAACATTCCTGTGGGCTCTGACTGTTGGTTTGAGGAAATAGCTTGAGAGAGCAGTGATGAAGCAAATACCTTGCCTCTGGTCATTTCTGCTCCTGGCACCTCAACTAATTTGAGCAGGATCAACACCAGCATCTCCTCACCTCACCCCACTTTGCAGGACCACGTAACCACAGACCTACACTCACTCCCCAGCAGCATCAGAGGTTTTAGGTGTAGAGCCTGGTTAGGAAGCTGTGCCATGGCCATCTGCCAGATATGCCAGTGGCCACCTCTCATCTGGAGGATTTCACACACCAGCCTCTGCTAGTCCAAGAAAGTACAAATATTTTCATGATTGCTAAGAATTATGACTTGCATGTTTGTAAAAATATTTGTTACCAAACTTGCATGATTGCTAACATTTTGAAAAACTGCTTTGCAGATTGGCTTTATGCCACCCATGTCAACCTTGCATGACCTGTTGGTCACAATCTGTGGTCAAAATGTGGGTCACTCTTCAGGCTAGTGAGTCTCCATTTGCCAGTCTAATGAGATGTATGAAGTGATGGTTCCAGTGATGGTTTGTCTGAGCTGTGAGCTTTTGGGACAGACAATGACCTGCTCTGGGCACAGTCTGTGGGGCAGCAGAGAAAGGCTACAGCAAGGGAAGGGAGTAGGGGAAAAGAGAAAGGGGAGAATACAGCAAAGTGGAGCAAGACAAAAAGCAGAGGAATAGCTGGGGGAAACCACAGAAGGAAAAGGGCAGAATGAGAAAATAGTTTGGAGGAAGCCACAGAGAAGAGACAGAGGTAGATATGAGATTTGTGCAAGGCAATTAACCAAGAACAATACTGTTAAATCTGAGTCTTCAGTGCCTTCAGTACTTCTGTGTACTGGGCATCACTGCTGGACTCTGGGGATGGTACTGGTGTTGTTTTATTGTCCCAGAGGCCATTTTACTTTCTGACTTTCTCTCTTCTCCCTCTAGATTTTAATAGGCCAAGTATCACTGTTGATCAATGGACAGGATGGAAGGTGGAGGACCTTTATAGGCTATTAACCTTAACAAGAGCAGTAACTAAGTGATAAGCCCATGCATGTTCTTTTGTAGAACAGAGCCTGAAAGCTGCCTGCTACTTCACATGTGGCAGAGATGAATTTGTGAGCAGAAACAGCATGAAATATCTCCAGCCAGCTGGGTGAGGAGTAAATCTGCACACTGCAACCTCCCTTACAGCCTCACTAGCCTGAGCATTGACTGGCTGGAGGAGGAAAAATGAACCGGAGACACTGCTACTTACATAAGGGGAAATTGCCCCTGGTTGGTTAAAACTCTTTGCTAAAAATGCCACCCATTTGCAATTCATACAGACATCCTAGTCTGAGGTATATTAATAGAAACATCCATATCCTATTCCATGTTACTGCAAGGGCTCCTTGCTTAATGAGGGTCGAACAGTCATAGGGGTTGGCATCATTCTAATAATGCACAAAGTCGTTCTGTATCTATTTGTTTGCACGGATTAACAGGTTTTGAAGGTCTTGCATTTGTGGCAAGAACTGAGATTGTCATTAGTATGTAAATAAAACCCTGACAAAATCAGACTTTTCATTACATGTGTGCTTCTAGGAGCTCTGCTGGATTCTTTGACATATATAAGGGCAGTTTTTGCTTTTGTATTTACATAGTTCTTACTGCCGTCAAAGAAATGACTTTTTTCTCCTATTGAAGACATAATCTAATCTACTCTGTAGGAAGCAGGAAAACATGAATATTCCCAAATTTTAATTAGGAATTTGACATGGGAAGAATAAGCAATAGTGTGGCTGGACATTAGAGCTCTTTCTCTACAAGGACCTGTTTGGTGCTGCCGTAGGTTTGTAAACCCTGACCATATAAACAACAGGGCAACTCAGGCCGTGCCAGGGAAGGGTTGTGGTCCTGCATCACATTTCTCCCTCAAGGGCCAGGGTGGATCCTGTGCCTTCACCCCAGACATCCCAGTCCAGCTGCCTTTCTCAAGCCACTGAGCCCCCTTTCCAACTTCCAGACTTAAAGGGTCCAGGTCTAAAGCCTGCCCTCTCCCTCACAGGTACAGATGCATAGTCATCGGTCTTCTCTGGAGGGCTGTGCTTCTGCAAGGAAATTTTGGATTAATTTCCAGGGTTATGTGAGATGATGAGCAGTATAATCCATGGTAGATCCTGCAGATGAAGTACTTTCTACTATATGGAGTTAAATAACCTTAATCTAAGTAATTAAATAAATAGCTTATAACACCTTGTGAACTTTCTTTCCAATTCACACTGTGACACTTGGAAGGCATGACATACTTCCTATGTGGAGGTCATCATAAAACTGGTGAGAAATCAGAGCAGCTGTGAAAATGGCACGAAGAAAATCATCCCAGTTATACACCTGTGCATCTGGTCCCCTTGAGAGACTGTGTATTGTGGCTGACATGTCCCAGGCACAGGTTGTTCTGACCTCCCTTGTAAATCTTGTAGCCTCTGTTCTCTTCAAGGTGCTTGCATGAGCCGGATGTGCCATGCTCTGTCAGTACATGAGCTGTTTTCCTGCACCATGGCCATCTGTTTCCTAGTGATTATATCCAGCCTGGGTTAGTCTGCTCTCTCATGACACAAAGTCTGCATGCTTCCCAAAGATAGTTTCTTGGCTCTTGTAGGTGATGGCCATCCCCATGGAATCCAGGCTAGCTGCCTGCTGGGAGACCTTGAGAGCTGGGTTTGGAACACCTTTTACACCCTGTGCTGCAGGGACCTGCACTACATGAGTGTGTTAAGAGAGAAAAATTTGCTTTTTTCTCTGTTCTTTCTCAGTCTGCAGATCCAGACCTTACAGTGCTCTGAAACAAGACACACCCCTACATCTGAGTTTAGGGGGAAAATTACATGTAGGTGCCAATTTGCTTTTATTTCAAAGTCCTTATTTGCCATGCTTTTTAGCACCTGTTAATAAATCATGATGGGCTGGAGACATACACTGTCAGTCCCCTGCTCAGGTGATGCCCTCTCCCCATGGGATAGAAAGCATAGCTAAGAGTCACAGTTTATCCTCATGTTTTCTTGTGTGATTGTCTTTAAAACCACCCATTTTACAAGCAGAGAGAGAAGCACCTTGTCCTCTCCCTGTGACCTGCATGGCACCAGGTAAGCAAGGTGAGCAGGGACTGCAGAGTCATGTGTTTAATTAAGATGATTTGCTTTCAATTAAAATCTCACCAAACTGGAGTGCATAAATTAGAGCAAGTTCTTTTAAGCTCCAGATATAATTTACTCTTGGGTAAATCTAGCATAAGAAAAAAATGAAGGTGAACTGGCCAAGCCTTGGGCAGAACCAGGTCAACATGTGCAGGTAAAGAGCAAAGATCATCTTTTGTTTTCTTCTTCTTCCAACCTGCAGATGAACTACTCAGCCCAGGCTCTTTCCATGGTTCAGTGAGGAGAAATGGCCATTTTTGGCATGTGGTTTGTCAGGTCAGTGTGGATATCTGTCCTGGGAGAAGATGAATCAGCCTCCCCTTGTGTGCCTGTGAAAGCACCTTTGGGTGACCAGCTCAGATGTGCACATCCCCAGGGGACTGAAGGAAACCTACCCACTGTGCATCAGACCTGTCTGATACAGACAATTTCTGAAACCGCCAGAACTCCTAGGTTTGTTTATAATTTCATGGTAAGCTCTGTTCAGTTCTCATCTTCCTTTGACAACTATGCAAAAATGTTTGATTTGAGTTTTTTTTTACTGTTTTTTCATTATTATTTGTTAATTATCTTCATTCTTTCATAAACTGCTTGGTGAAGTGTTGAATTCAGATATTGCAAAGGCTCATGTAACTGTCTCCTTAATTGTACTCTTAACTTATGATGCTTTATTTTTCCAGATATCTTATTTTTGACACTGCAAATGCTTAAACATCTTTTTTAGCAGAAGAAAAAATACTTTTGACATTCAGGGGTTTTTTATCCCCCCACCAATCCATTCTATTTATGCTCTAAGAGTTTAACCCTCTAAGTAAATGAACAAACCACGTTATTTTATTTGTAGTTTACGGCATTTTGTTCTTGCATTTTTGGGATCTAAAATACTTGGTTCTGAAATATAGTGCAATTTAAACAAGAAGAGAAACACAGGAGCAATACACCCTGCACTTCCTGATTGCCCTGGCATTTCAGATACCTACCCCTGTGGGTGTTGAACCCCCCTTTGCTAACTCCCATTTGCACATTTAATAAAACACTTAGGATTGCTCCAAAGAAGGCTGAGCAGAATTTTGTGCGCAGAGAGTTTTCCAAGCATGATAATCCAATCTCATTCACATCTGTGTTTTCTAATGGAGAGACCTTTTGTGCCCTACATGATGCTGCTTGCCATGAGTGCTATTTCTTCTGGATATTTTTGCTCCTGATTTAAGGTCATCCTTATATTACTTGTTAAGCTTTAGTCCATTCCCCCCCCTTTGAAAAAGAAGTACAGCAGAGCATCCGAGGCAACTTTTAAGAGAGCTTTTGCTACATCTAGTGGCAGAATCTTTGAAGTGCCTGAAGAAAAGGCAGCTTAGAAAAAAAAGCCAATCTCCATTTAGAGCCCTTATTATTTTGTTCATCACAGATTATTCTGAGATGGAAGGGACCCACAAGGATCATCGAGTCCAACTGGTAAGTGAATGGCCCATTGTAATGGAACCTGATGTGCTTTCATATTGTGTTCTGTTTACCTTTGTCTTTTATAGCAAAGCTCTTATATTACTGCCTGGCATGGCTTGTCTCAGTTCTGGCTGCTGTCTGAGACAGAGCTGGTCTACACTTTGCTGTGATTTTGATTCAGACTGAATTATTAGGGAATAAAAATATAGACTGGTGTGAGTGGGGGTGGGTGTGTGGGTGTGTGTGTGTGTGTGTGTGAGTGTGGGTGTGTGTGTGTGTGATCCCAGACCCCTGCAGCTGTCATACTCCCCAGTGCAGTGCTTGTATCACCCAGCAGCACTGTGAGTTAACCCCAGTGAAGGAAGATTTTCACCAACCCTGCCCATCACTTGAGCCACTGCCTCCAGACCACCATGGACAGTGGTGTGTCCCTCAGGGGGAATGGAGGAAGAACAGAAGCATGACTGCATGCTTAAATCCAGGATGCTCAGATACAAATACCTGGATTGCTGTTGTTTCAATCCTTTTTGTAAGGTGAGGTGAGGAACACACACAAGGGGACTGAGAACCCCCTGGGATTCGCTTGAGAAATGAAAATGTAGAGTCAAACCCCACAAGGCTGGGGTGTGGATAGGTCCTTGCCAAATGCTTGCAGACAAGGAGCTCCTGCAGTAGTAACAGCAGCTATTCTTACCAACTCCAGAGTAGTTTATTTTCTGAGGGACTGTCTAATCTGCTTTGCATAATTCCAGTGGGAACTGGATGGATCCTAGGCAGAACAAGACATCCTCCTGGTTGCAAACCAGCTGGGAGCAGGTTAGGTTGCTACTGCCCATGTAGCAAAAAGAACTACAGACAAGAGGCTGGGATCATGATGGTGATATTGACAAATTAATGCAAACCAGAGCTGATTGCAAACATACTAAAAAAAAATCAACACTGATGTTTTAAAAGTGGCTGATTCAGGTTTAAAAATCTGGATGAAAGTCACACATGTTTTCAAGAGAAATGGTTGTGTAAAAAAAGTATTATCAAACCTTATCAACCTATTTTATCCAGACGAGGAGGGGTGCCTTACACTGGGAACTGGGTCTTTCTGGTGGGAAAGTGAAGAGCACCTGCTTGCCCGGCTTTATTCCAGAGCCATGGCAGGACAGGGTGGGCTGGCAGCCTGGCTGCTTTTGCTCTGGCATGTAGTTTGCTTCTCCTGCCTGGAACTTAATTTGTGTGGCCTCATTAAGGTTCCTTTGCAGCACCTCCTTTGGCTTTGCATGCTAAGGACCTCACCCCCTTCAGGGGAATAGCCAGGGGAGACAGATAGACTTGGAGCAAATCAGGGAGGGTGGCATACTCATGAAAATGAGGATAAGGCAGCATAAAACATGGAGCTGGGGTGTGCAGATAGGTTTCCCCAGCAGTCTTGGTGGTGGGTGACCCCCATATGTGGCAGAACAGTGATTTCTTGGTGCTGGAAAGAGGGTCCCTTCATAGTTATAGAAAGAAAGTGGCACTTTTAGAGCACAGCATCCAGCAGAAGGGCAAAAAAAGGGCACCACCTCGGAAGGAAGTTCAGAGTGACAACTTAGCCACTGTCAGAGGCTGAAGACCAGCAAGACAGCTTTCACCCCAACTGCATTGCAGTGAGGGGGAGCTCCCATTCTGCAAGCAGCATCCAGCTGCACAAGCAAAATTACCTCATGGGCTAATTTTAGACACATGGGGGTGAACCTGGTGGCAGAGGTTGCAATATCAGTCTGAAAGGTGTACACAGAATGAGGGAGGAAATATCTAAGACCTCGGAGGACAGTTTAGACTAAAATATTAAAAGTAAGAATTTCTACAGGAGCATATGCAAGAAATTTAGAGAAAAATGAGTTGTGCATTATCACAGAATCACAGAATCAGAATGCTTTGAGTTGAAAGGGACCTTAAGGTCATGCAGTTCCAGCTCCCCTGCCATGGGCAGGGACAACTTTCATTGGAAGGTTCATTAGTATCCCAGCATGAGCTGGGGGATAGTACAGATGGGGAGGCATTTCCATCTCAAGGTGTTACTTGCTCTCATAAAATAATAGGAAAATTAAAAACAATTTCAATGTCAACAGTTTATTCTTGAACTTGTTCCAGTTAAAAAAAATCCTTGATGGAAGGAATATCCATCTCTGTTATTTACCACTGTTGTGAAACCACAGGAGCAGGAAAAGATCTGTAGCTTTCTTGAGCTACAGGTGATGATTTGAGAAGATAAGGTTTCTAGTATCAGGAATTATTTGTATGTGGCAAGCTTGATCTGTTTCCATAATATATGGTGGGAATCACTCCATCACTCTTGGAGCTGTTCAATCAGCCCCACGCTGGGCAGCCTCTCTGATGCCTGGAGTTCAGTCCAATGCAGAGAGATTGGCCAGAGATAACATGCTGTCAGAGTACTCTGAGCAGCATTACAATTTTATTTTTTTTTAAAGCAGACATGAAAGGGTTCAATAGCTCTCACAAGCAAAAAGAAAAACAAACAAAACAGGGAATTAAAAACATGAGGGTTTTTTCCCCTCTATTTTGAGTCAACTTCTTTCAAGTACATGAAAATTGGCAGAAGCTGCATTTTTTAAATGATAGTTTGTGTTTTATTTTGATACATGAAAGACAAGGAGCAGACAGGTCTCCTATGGAAACAAAACCTACTTTGACTTATCAAATACCAATCACTATTTAAAAAATGTCACTCTATTTCCTGCCTCTGCCCTGGGCTATGGCAGATGGCCACAGGTGAAGAAAAAGATAACTAGTTTCTCAAGCCTCCTGATAAGCACAGAAGACTGAACATATCTGGCTTAAAAAGGGTTCCCAGCTTCTTCCCTGAGTAGCAGCAGCATTTTCCCCACTGCCTTGCAATTGCCACTCTCTGTGCACAGCTGCTGCCCAGGCAGGAGCTCCAGCAGGAGCATGAGGCAGCACTTCTCACCTCCGTGGGCTCCAAACCTCAAAACAAGCCTGGGCAATGAGGCTGTAAAAACACAGCTGGCTGAGCAGGAAGAAAGGA
>NW_005054302.1:1167530-1206850 GCF_000277835.1 Geospiza fortis | reverse complement strand
TGGTTGCAAATTCTTGACTGGCTGGGCACTAGGACTTTTCTGTGCTAGACAAGGAGTTTGCCAGATATTCAGAGGGTGATTTGGAAAATACTTGTTTTTACTTAAAACTTTGCTCACTTGCTTCAGTAGTCATTTGAACGTGATTAAAAACTTTATCAGGCATAATCATAGGAAAAATAAAAATAATAGCAGCTTGTGGGGTGGCAAGAGGTGGAGTTATTCAGGTTTACTTTCTAAAAGTTAGAAAGCTACAAATAGAAAATAAGAGAACATGAAGTTATGTACTTGGAATACAGAGTGCATGTACTTTTCAGTTACTCTGAGTCCTGTAGAAAGCCAAACATCGCTTTTTTAGGATGCAATAGTGGGACAATATTCATCCATTGCATCTCTTCAGTGATTTTTTTCTGGAGGTAAGTTCATCTATTATTTAAGACATAATATAGAATATGAAGATGATGCATTTTAGGATTAAAATATACACTTCGATAATTCATAAATTCCCTTTGGCCTTTAAAATGCCTTAAAACTCTGAAACACAACAGGACCATATCAGACCCAGTGCTTCATACAGAGGATCACTCTTGGTCCAGATGTGCCATCCTAGGGGCAGACTGACATCTTTTCATCAGTCTGACTTCTGGCATTTCCTAACTTCTGGGCACTTGAACATTTCAACCTTTGCTGTCCTTCTGGCATAAATTTTCTTACACATAAAATACCATAATTTTTATGAATGTGGTGATTCTCCAAAGACATCTATAAGACTTACCGCTATGTAGGCACACAAGAGATCGCAGGAACTGACTCAGCAGAAGTCCAGGGGGAGGTTGGCTCATGTTCAAGCTAAGGACAAGCATTTTCCTGTCCCTTAACACATTCAGTCACACGTGTTCTTCATGTGCTCTAGGCAATAAAACATGACAAAGTAATCTGAAGTACCATGAGGGGAGGTTTAGATTGGGTATTAGGAAAGATTTCTGCCCTGAAAGAGTTGTTAAGTATTGGAACAGGCTGTCCAGGGAAGTCATGAAAGTCACCATCTTTAGAGGTATTTAAAAGCTGTGTAGATGTGGCACTTTGGGTCATGGTTTAGTGACGGACTTGGCAGTGCTGGGTTATTGGTTGGACTCAATGATCTTAGAGGTCTTTTCCAGCCTAAATGTCTCCCTGGTTCTATGATTCATGCCCACAAGGCAGAACATCACCTCATGTCCCAGGCAGCTGGCATTTTGCCTATGAGTTTGCATGTAGCACTGTGGACACGTGGCCTTGTTCAGCCATCCTCTGGGAAGTGTCATCATCTGGAGACTCTGTTCTTGAGGCAGACTGTGAATGAAGATGAATGCTGCAAGGAAATCAGAAGAAACTGGTGTCCCTGGGGAACAGGTTAGGAAAGAAATTTGCATAACTCATATGGTTTATCTGTCTTTTTCAATATGAATGGATTTTTTTTAATTATGTCTGCTGATGTTTTTGCCTTATTAACAATGTTACTTAACTCAGAGCTCAGGTTATTATTAGTGATTTTATATTCTGCAGTTGGCAGCTTTCTTGACTGTTATTATTAGCATTTTAATTTCAAAATCCTTTGAGATAATCTGAGATGCAGGGAAAGGCATGTGGAATTTCCTTATATCCCTTGAGGAAGGTTCTGGATTGCCCATTTATGTTTTAATTGCTATTTTAGAGCTGTATATTTCTAGATGTCTTCTTACAGCCTATTCCCATGTCATGAAGTCATTCTTATAGACAATCCAGACATGGTGATCCAGCACAAACCAGGTCTGCTCAAGTACTTAATACTGTGATTAAGAGATGGAGAAATAGCACAGGCATTTATACATATGCAAAGCCTTAATATCTAAACAGGCTTTTCCAGGAGCAGTGACACTGCTGGTTTCCCTGGAGGAAGCTCCTTCACAGTCAATTCAGTGGAGTGACTCCTAAAGGAATGACATGAATTTCCAGCAAGCTCTACCCACATGTACCTGATTACATGTCTGGGAACACAAGGAATTTGTGTGCATGAAGAAATGTCTTACAGCATTAGTGCTTGGATCACAAAACGGGCCAGATGATGGGATAAAGATCTGACATACCAGTTTGTTACTAATTATTTCTCAAGGTATCGTTTTGAATCACCACCAAAGGTTTTCAGATGGTATTTCATGCATTTTAGATCCATCTATTCCCAGTGCTCCAGGAATTTTTTCTGTGGATTGAGCCTCCATTGTTTTTCATACAACTACAGGTTTTTTCCCTCTGAGGTAGACCCTCTTCCTTTCCAGCTGTCTTTCTGACAGTGAAGCAAATATCAGAAGAAATTCTGATGTTTTTTCCTCAATGTCCAGGCCATTGAAAACAGGTCAAACGCTCTCTAGTCACTTAATTTAATTTCTCAATTTAATTAATTTTCACTCCTGCTCCTTAGATGATCTGTATTGGTTCTGCTGGCTGCAAAGAACCAGTGAGAAGGGAAGCCATGTGGCAGCTCCAGTGTACTTCAGTGAAACTGTGAAATGGCTTCAGGACTGGAATAGCAGCAGCTGTTTTAGATCAGGAGCTTTATTAGCTGAGGAAGTCAAGGGATTTATTTTGTACATTCGCAGCAGCTCCAACAAGATTGGTTTTCTAGTCTATGACTTTTCAGATCTGATGGAACAACACCACAGTTCTGCAACATCTTTATCCATCAGCAAAATGTCCAGACTGTGATCATGTAGAAACACTTCTTAGCCTGGTAGAAACGCTGTCAGGAGAAATATATGTCTGGGAGGTGTGTTTGGCATCAATGAACTGAGCTTGATTGTTTTGATACAGAAAAGTGAAGCATTTGTCCAGAAAGGTGATAGTACCTTTATTTGTCAGCTAGATATAAAAGCCCAAAGATGTGCCATTTTGTATGTATGGATAATTGTGACTGGTGGGGATGCTGAACAGGATTATTACTTTTTGAATGACAAAGTGGAAGGTTAAATTATTGGAGTTTTTAAATAAGAAGGCAAAAGGATTTATGATACAATGTATCTTTTGTAAAATAATAGCAAATGCTAGAAAAAATTAAAGCTTAATATATCAACCACAGTTGTTTAGAATGCTTGGAAATGAGTATAAAATGGGCAGGGAACAGGATCTAAAAGATGTGATGGGATCTAAGAGCAATTTGTTGAACCTGTCCCCTAGGTGATGTTCCTGGGTGCTCTGCCAGCTGCTTCCTGCCAGGCACCTGCAAGATGACAGAGCTGCTCTGGATTGAATACCCAGAAGGATCCATCCCTTGGTCCTTGTGTAGCTGCCCCTGCAGGTGAATCCACAGGAGAGGAAATGCAGGTATCTGCAGGTGTGTGGTGGCACTATCCTTTTGCTACCAGGGCTTCCAAGGCACAGGTTTGGGACTGGCAGACACAGGACAGGACTTACAGAGACCTCTGCTCTTGGGGAATGGTGGCTGCAGGGCTGGTGGGCCTCCGCATGCTAGCTGAGCCCTGGAGACACTCCAAACTGTCATAGGAGCTCAGAGAACAGGTCAGCTGGAGATGTTTGCCTGCATGCTGACCCACCTAGCTGACTCCCTGTGCTGGGCTTGGCTGAGAAACAGATCATTTCCTCCACAGCAGCCCAGACAGTGCTGAGTTTTGGATTTGTGACTAGGACAGTGCTGATAACACACCAGTGTTTTGGCTGCTGCTGAGCAGCACTTGTGCAACACTGCATTTTTATTTTTCCCATTCTGCCCCACCAGCAAGTAGGCTGGAGGTTGGCAAGAAGCTGGGAGGGAGCACAGCTGGGACAACTGAGCCAGGCTGGCCAAAGGTTTATTTCTTGCCTTACAGCAACATGTGCTGCAGTAACAGCTCAGGGGAAGGAGGACAAAGAGGTGACATTGGTGGTTATGGCATATGTCTCCTCAACTAACCTTTGCATGTGCTGAAGCCCTGGTTTCCAGGAGGTGGAAAAACATCAGTTGCTGAAGGCATAAAGTGAACAAATTCCTCTTTTTGCTTTGTTTGAGTGTGCAGTTTTTGTTTAACCTACCGAACCGCCTTTATCTAGGTGCCTTCCTCCATCTTCTTCCCATCCTTTGGCAGAGAGGAGACCCAGCAGATGTGTAGGTGTTTGGCTGCTGGTTAAGGTCAACCCACCATAACCCTACTCCCTGGCCTTGTGGACAATTTCAGTGACGATGGTCAGTAACTGAGTCTCTCAAAAGCAAAATTTGGGCAATAGATAATTGCTGCTTTATTTCACCAGAACTAGCAATCTTTTCTTGGAAGTTCTCCTCAAGGGAAACGCAGATGATGCTGAAGCTGAACTGCTACATGATTCTGTTGTTCTTTTTTGTTCTTTTCTTTATAGTTGCGTTTTCAGAATAAAAGATAATTGACCGCCAGAACTCTTCTTGCCTTCTGAGTTGGCCATTCCCAGCTGCTCCAGTTCTGTAGGACATGGGGCACTGTTGAAGACACCTGAGGTCCACATGCTGCAGCATGGTCTGGAGACAAGATTTGTACACACCCCACCACAATACACCATTTCCCAGTCATCATACCAGCAATGTGTGAACCTGTTTGGTACAAGAACTATCTGCATATTGTGTTCATGCTTAATGTTCAGCTCAAGAAAGGTGCTGAATAATCTGTGTATTCAAAGAAAATGCCACAAGAAGTAAGTGATCACAGCAATAAAACCCAAACAGTTATTGCCTTAGGCACTGTGTAACAGGTTAGATAGAAAACAAAAGAGGGTGGTCTGACATCCAAACACGTACTTAAATTCTGTCCAGTTAATGATACCCTAGCGTGCCTATTTTTTTGCCTTTAGCTATAAAAGTGTCAGACAAGTCCCTCAAAAACAAATGCCGTGTTGCAATCCCATAAATTCAGATGAGATGTCTTACCACTGATATGAAGACTATCGCTCAAGGAGGTCCAGGAAGGTTATCAGCATCTGGAAGACTTTCTTCTTAACGTGTGTTCATCCTATGTTTGCTCACATTTTCTGAGCAGCTAGGTGTCCTCCTGAGCTCAATGGTCTGGAAGAGAATGGGCTGTTCTGGTCATTTTAACACATTCAATTACTTACGATCTTTGCTGTGAGAGGAAACATGGAAACCTAGAAGGATACAGAAGAGAAAGAGCTCATCTAAAGTTACAGAAAAGAGACAATTTAAAGTGGAAGCAAAAAGGGAAAAAGGTGGAAAATAATAAAAGAAAAAAAAATCCCTAAATTGAAATGGGGAGGCAAAAAAGGTGGTGAGAAAGTTTAATTAATTCTGGTTCAAAAGTGAAGAAGAAATGAAAAATGAAACAAAGAGCAGAACTGGCACTTGAGAGAGAGAGAGGGAGAGAAGAAAGATGCTGGGGAGAAAGAAGCTCAGTAAATTAACCAATATATGCTGCAGAGAAATCCTTTCAACAGGCTCAGAGAATCTGTCTCCATTAAAGTTTCATAGTGAAGGCTCAGAGGGATTTTCAATATTTAAAAAGTGTTTTTGAAGGTAGCCGAGGGGAGATGCACTGGTAACTCTTGAAAGGCTAATGCATTAAATTTTATTGTGTCTTCAAATAGCATGGGACCGTGCCTATCTCTTGGTTACTTTAAAAGAGCACTCATGTCTTGCTGTGCTCCCACCTCTCATTAAAATGTCCCTGTTTGGCGTGTTTAGGATTCCCTGCTTTTCTCTCTGGTGATCGCAGCTGAAGATGAAACAGGTGCCAGGAGGCTTGAAGGCAGAAGCTGGGAATTGTGGGGCTGCAAAGAGGCAGCAGCGGAAGGACAGGGTCAAGACAAAGGGCTTCACCACGAGGCCCCTGACTCAAAGAAGGAACACTGGTTTCGTTTGGGCAGATAGGAAAGATAGGCGCCATCCTGGGGACTGGGAGGTGGCAGCTTCCACTGCCCTTGCAAGGGACATGAAGTCCCCAGGCAGGGGCGGTTTGTCCTTCCTTGAACTCCCGTCTAACGAAGCGGAGTGAAAGCCCAAAGGGAAAATAATTCATCGATACAGAAGCCCAGCGGGTGGCAGCACCAAACCGCGGCCAGGCGCAGCTCCCGGCAGCGCTGGATGCTGCTGGAGGTGATCCCTTCCCTGCCCTGGGCTTCCCTTGATAACGCTCGCACTTCCTTTGTGCCACCCTGAACAGCAGTGACCAAACAGCCTTCTAGAAATAACCCTGCATGTGTCTGAACAGCGCATCTCTCTCCTGCTGCCTCACATCAGGGACTGCTGCTTTGCAAAGCATTCGGTACCAGCAGCAGGCTCCAGAAGTTGTTTTTGTTTTTGTGTTTTTTTTTTTAATTTATTATTCATTTGCATGAATTATACCCTTTTTTTTTTGGTATGAAAGAATTCGGTCCAAGGTCAAGACAGATGTGTTCAGGCATTCATTTGCACTCTGAGCATGCAGCACACGAGAGATCACCAGAGTACTTGTCAGTGCAGCCTGCTGTGCTCAGAGATTCCTGGGACTAGCCAGGCAGCCTTGGGTTTGGCAGCACTGCTCCCCTGACCACAGCACTGCCTCTAAGGGGAGCCTAGAGACTGGGCTTACAGCAGAGAGGCAGGCTGATAAATTTAGGGAGTTTCATTGAAAATTGAACTGCTCCTCCCATGTAGCCCCTTTGGGACAAAGTTATCCCATCGTCTCACATCCAGGCAGGGCAGGGATGTAACAAAGGACATTCCCACCAAGCTGGCATCAAACCAGAGGTGGGCATTACTCAGTCTCTTCCCCAATAAATTTAGGAAATAAATGGTAATTTGGATTCAGTGCCAAATTTCAACCATCTCCTGCTCTAGCAGACGTTGTTAGTGGTAGATGAAGGGGAAAGACTAAGGGACAGACAAGTGTCTGCAGTACCTTCTCAGAAAATATGATCCAGTGCTTGCCCGAAATGTTTTGAAATGAAAAAAAATCTGACAAATCTTGAACTGAGACAACAAAGTACACTGAATGTGTTTCAAAACTTTTTTCATCATAAGCCTTCTGCTGAGTCACAGTGATCAAACTTGAAACCTGTTCCCTGCATGACTTTTTTGATGTGCAATTCTTTCCTTTTGATACATGTGAAAGCAGTTTTGGGGTATTTTAGGTCCTTTCCCCTACCAAAGAAACAAGCGGTGACAGGCATTCTTCCAAACCAAGTGACACATAGGAAGGTTCTGCTGAGAGAAGACTGTCTTCCTCTGTTTTCCTAATCCATGTGTGGATGCCAGGGATACAGACGTAGAATGAAATGACCCAAGAAACTGGTCATTATGAGGGAAGGACAGACTGCCATGCTCTCTTCCAGCTCCTCTTCTTATCCATGGCTGAGTCCACCCTCTGCTGTTCCCACGGGGTTGTGGCACATTTGGTTCACGGATGGCAAAAACAACGGGGTATTTGGGCTCTTTCCTGCAAAGCTCAGCAGAGACACAACGAAACTTCAGCCAAAGTCTGTGAGCTTCAGGTCCCAAATAACTAATGCTATTTCAAAGTAGAAACCAAGAAAGGACAGCACAAAATTATTTGTTGTCTGCCCCAACAGCAGGGCAGGGCTATCTTTTCCCTCTGATAAGCTGAATGATTTTGACCCACATTGTAACCTCTGGTTTGAATTTAGAGATAAGCATTGTCATGTCAGCCTTGTGCCAAGGTTCAGAAGCGCCTTGTGGCAGCAACCTAGCAGTGTTTCACAGGGCTGCATGGGCCAGAGGAGGCTGCAGGATACTCCCCTCCCTTCCATGTTTGGAGGGTCCCCACATCAGGGGAAAGTATAAATTCTAATGAAGCTGCATTGCCAGAGGCAGGAATAGAGCTAATTCAAATTACTCTAGAGTTTACAGCTCAAGAGTGGATTTAATTATCACTTTACTTGCTTTAAGTGAGCTGTAAGACTAATCTAAATTTAACAGGGTCGGCAGTTGCTTTACAAGCTTCCTCAACAGGCAAGTGTCAAATTAGGGCTATACCAATAGATAAAGCGAGAAAACTAAAGCCATTGATGGCCATAGATTTCCCAGCTGATATCTTTATACTCTGCTATAAAAGCCTATCACCCTTCATTTAAAGAAAGGGAAAATTGTTGACATCTCTTTCAAATGCTAAGTGTTAGGAAGTAACTTGAACTAAATATAATTAGAACTAAATCATGTGCATCTTTTATTGAGGAGTAACAACACACAGTATCTTCTGCTATTTATGTTTCCAGATAATCTGCGCCATTAGTTTGGGATCAAATGTTGGAGCCCCTCCAGCTGCTGCACCACTGTGACACTGAGCATTGACAGTGCCATTTGGCAGACCCAGAGATGCATCTGGAAGCTTGTTTAACAGCAGGTTTTGAAAAACACTATGTTTTGCTTGGGCACAAATGCTCCACCTGGAGCTAGGACAACCCAGGCCTTGCTCTTGGATGCAGCGGAGCCACCCAGCTGTGGGGGCAGAACTTTGTGTGCCATAAAGGAGTGAACTTTGGCAAAGCTCTGCCCTTGGACTCATAAGCACCTGCACCTGCTGACCTGCTTAAGAGAGTTTTCCAGGTCATGGTGCCCTGGAACAAGCCAGGCATGGTGCCCTGCTAGACGGTTTCCCCAGGCTTTGGAGAACAGCTCTGAACAGTGAGAGGCCATCCACAACTTGGAAAAACCCTTCTCCTGCCCTGCCTCTACGTGATGTCCCTTCCCATCCTACCCTAGGGAACAGGAATCAGGGCCTCTCTGTGTGACCAAATCCCTGGCAGGCAGCAGGAAGTAGTGAGCTGCCCACACCAAACCCGGGACTCGTGCACAGTCTGCTTGTGTTTTGCTCACACAGGTTTCTCTTTTCTGATAATTTCTTTGATGGACAGGACTCACTCTATGTTACCCATACCACCTATCAGAATCACTGAGCCCATCCCCTGGCTATACACAGGACACCCCAAGAGTCACACCTTGTGCCTGAGAGCATTGTCTAAATGGTTCTTGAGCTCTGTCAGGCTGGTGTTTGTGACAACTTCCCTGGAGACCCTGTGCCAGTGTCCAACCAACCCCTGGGTGAAGAACATTTTTCCAATATCCAATCTAAACCTCCCCATACTCAACTTTGGGCAGTTTTCACGGGTCCTGTCACTGCTTATGAGAGTGAAGAAATTGGTACCTGCCCCTTCTCTTGCCCTCCTGAGGAAGCTGCAGACGGCAATGAGATCTCCCCTCAGACTCCCCTTCTCAGGCTGAACACACAAAGTGACCTCAGCAACTCCTCATGCAGCTTCCCCTCCAGACCCTCCACCACCCTCATTGTCCTCCTTTGGACACCCTCTTTATATTGTGGTGTCCAGAGCTGCACACAGGACTCAAGGCCATGCTGCACCAGTTCTTTATATATATTCTTTTATAAGGCTAACTCAACCTGAACACATATCGTACCAAAAAACTATCTGTGCTTTCATTCCCACTACTCCTTTATCCCACAGCATTGTACCCTCCTCACCACTTCCTTTTGCAGAACTTAGGGGTCACCCCTGAACCACCATGGCTGTTTATCTACAGGGCTGACACAGAAGAGTGTGGTGTTGCCCTAGATCTTTGCAGAGGGGCAAACCTTGGCCACCTCAAGGGTTTGAAAGAGCTGAGATGGAATTTTTTCCTCCCAGTTATCTGGGAGCTGAAAAGGCAAGCACAGCCCAGGCTGGAGAAACAGTCTCTGGGTGAACTCCATGCTCTCGGTCTATTTGCATTACTGAGAAGTACTTCTTATCTTTTGGACTTTCAAACCAAAGAGTTTAAAGAAATACTGGAGTGAAATTATAGCTGCCGATGATTAAAGCACTATATTTAGGCTTAACTGTAACTTAAATGCCAGATTATGAACTCTGAAATATTTTTTACATAAACTCTCCCCCTCATAAACAGTGAGCTAAAGCAGTTAATTTGTTCCATTGACTTCAGCTAAGTACAGCAGAATTCTGGTTTTACATTAGACCTAAGGGACAGCCTTAAACCTTGAATTAACCAGGAAAATACAGTCAGTCAGAGAAAGCAGCCTGCTGAGACCCTAACAGCATTCACATTGTTAGAGGGTTGCTGTTTGTTGGGGTTTTTTTTTCAGGAGGATGCCACAAAATATCAGATGTGAAATCTACCACCCAAAGTGAAACGCCCAGGTAGAAATCTGGCTTTGAAGGGATTTAATCCTGAGTTGCAGGTAGATATCCTGAGTAAAACAATATGCATAAAGCCCTGCTGAGCCAGCTGACCTTGGGGAAAACAGACAGTGTGGTTATCTGAAGTTCACTTATCTAAAGTCTCCTCCTGTTTGAGGTGGGATTATTTTGTCCACCTCATTCCAAGAGAGGGGATTCTGTGTTCTTTGATCAACTCAAGGTGCATGACCCAGCATCCATGGTTACGTTTTGGGAAGGCAAGTGTCCTTCCCCTGGAAAGAAAAGTAGTTTGGAAACTAAAAGCCCATATGATTCAGGCTGTACAGCTCATCATGCAACCATAAAGAGGAGATGCACACAGAGAAAAGAAAGATGGAATCATTTTGTGGAGATGCTGAGGTACAGCAGTGGGCAGAATAGATACTGTGAGAAGCAGAGGTGCCTTAGTTCAGGCAGAGCAAGAAGGGGATGAGTGATGTCCCCAGCAGCAGGGAGGGATGTGCAAAGCCTACTGCAGGCTGAACAGCTCCAGTTACTACACTGGAATGGCTTACATGGTCTTGTTATCCTACAGGCTCCCCATACAGGCTGTTCACCTCCTCCACAAGCCCAGCCCTCACTAGGAAAACAGAAGCAGAAAAAACTCAATCTTCCCTGTCTAATAAATTGAGGAAAAATAAAACCTGATGGTTTACAGTGGAATTCCCAGGGTTTCCAAAGCAGCAGCATACCTCATTTGTAGGCCTGATGATCTTTTGTGTTGTTACAAAGAGTTGCATTAAAAAGGGCTGAAAAAAATACTAAAGAACACTGAGGAATTATTTATAATCCCTTTTGTTTGACAAAAAAAATCCTCTAAAACCCCAAAACTAATAAAGCCATTTTACAAATTCCATATAATATACTATAATAACAATACCATTTCACAAACCGCAGTGAAAGAAGCTATATGGTGCATTTACAATTAATTTTCAGCTTATGAAATCACCTCACGAATGAAATGTGTGTCTAAGTTGTGTGAGAGCCAAGAAGGGAGAAAAGATAATACTAGTGAAGAGAGAGCAGATTTTTATAGTGTTTGCTTTCATTCTATAGTTTGCTTTCATTTTATAGTGGTTGCCTTTCATTCTCTGAACAGCAGGAGGAGATTAATGATATTGTCACAACAGCATTAATGATGCTGTAAAATCATAAGGACAGAGAGAGCCAGGATTTGATAAAAGTGAGATTTACAGCTGCATCAGTCAATTTAATTATCTTTTACTAGGCTTAAACTAAGCAGTAAGACTAATCTCCATTTAACATGTTTTACAGGGTCTGCAGGCGCTTTACAATCCTCCTCCATTCAAAAGTGTCAAATTATGGCAATATTGATAAAAGAGTGATGTGAATGGTTGTCTAGTCAATCCCTAAACCAGTTAATATCTTTCTTTACTGCATTGTAAAAGCCAATTACTCTGAAGTTTTGGAGTGAAATTTGTGAAGAGCAATCTGAGTTGATAATGTTTAGAAAACAAATTGGAAGAAGATAAAGATCCGTGTCCACCTGCCTGTGCTTGCTATAAAAAGTCGGTGCTGCTGCCTCTGTGCTGGCTCTGCTGCCTGTCATCCTGCCCTGCTGGCAGTGATCAACATTGTCTAGAGATGAGTTGTGAGCAACCTCAAATGTTTCAAACAAGATTTTCTTCTTCTTTGTAATTTTCTCAGCTCCTTTCTTAGCCACCAGCAGCTGCTTCTCCACATTCTGTTATTTGGTGTTGTATTACTAGACCTGTAGCATAACACAGTATTTGTTTTTATCAAGTCTAGCAAATACATGACAGATATTATATATATTCGTTTTCCATGTATAGGTTTTTTTTTTTTAAAAAGTCCCTCAGGTATTTCAGGTCCCTAGGCTTGATTTTTGCTCTCCATATCTTTGTGGAGTTACTTATACTTCCATGAAGAGTGGAGTAAACCCAGCCATTTCCACCTGACAGACTACCTCATGGTCAATTAGCTCTACCTTTTTAAATAAGTATCTTCCTTTGAGTTCTAGAGAAGCAAGCTTCTGGCATCAGGGACAGAAGCAAAATGTTTAAACTTGCTCTTTTTTTAGACTTTGATTTTCAGTGAGACTGAAGAAAATGAAGCACTCAAACCAGACAGCAGCTCCCAGCAAATTGCATGTTTCAAGCCTGGGAGAATCCCCAGTTTAGCCAACTGTTGTCTGACACAGCAGAATGAGAACATCTAAATCTTTCCTAGTGAGTTTAGATAGTGTTTCCCTGCTCTCCAGATAGATGAACACCAGTCTCTCTCAGGCAGGGTGTGTCTGGCAGCAAAAAGTCCAGTTTAAGGCAGGCTCTGGCTCAGAGCAGTTGGTGATCAGAATTTCAGTCCCACGTCACCTCTCTTTATTTGGTACTCTTGCCTGTATTTAAGTGCTGTGGGCAAGTCAATTCTATGACCCATCTCTTCTGCTGGTCAATGTGGCTCTGAAGGCAATTTCTGTGATACTTTAGTCTCACTAAGCCCTATTAGTGAGCATTTTTTGAGTCAGTAGTCAGGCTTCCTGGAAAACAAACGTCATGGCACAGGCATGCCCTGTGTCATTCAAAGACGGTTGAGTTGTTCTGCTCCTGCATCTAAAAAAATCAACAAACACAGAATGACTGAGCCCAGTGTTTCCACAGTATCTTATTTTTAGCTGTCTCAAAAAGTTTTTTGACTAATAATGAAATAATCTCCTGACAAGAAACTAAAAATAATTCTCTTCCCAGTCTTGGAAAAGAGAGATGCATTTTTTGACAATTGCCTAGAAAGTTTACAGCAAAAAATAGTAACAGCAGTCAACTCTTAGGACCTCCAGCTCTGTTTGAAACACACTGCAGTCCTGCCTTGTCACCTGCTTTCTTTAGCTTGCTAGCACCTCTGACACCCTAAATCTGGGAGGTGTAATGTGCTTCTGACCATGCTGAGTAGCCTTGTCACCTTGCAGACTTTAGGTCCTGGGACCACAGTGCCCAGCTGGGCTGACAGTGCTCCTGGTGCAGGAGGTGCTGGTGGACATGGCCAGGAGAGACATCTTTTGTAGGACAAGCACTACTTCAAACCCTGGCTAAGACCAACCCCAGGACCTTCCCAGGGGTTTGGCTGTTGGAAAGTCAGATGTGCTAAACTGGAATGCACTAAATTCAGATGCTTTGTGTGTGACAGGCTTGGCTGGCCTCTGTCATGCAGCCAACGTTCCCCGTTGCTGCATCCACTGGTCTCTGCTGGTGGTCAGCAGATCCCAACCTGGAGGACTGCAGATGGCAGTGAGACAGAGCTGTGCCATGTGTGGTGGGAGGCCTTGTGCCCCAGAGCTTTCAAACAATTGGCAAATTGGCAATGCATCGTGCTTCCCATCAACCTGACTCCATCAAGACCAATGATCACTTTACTGCTCATTTCTTGGAATTTCACTAAGCCTAGGGGAAGGGGTGTAGAAATTGGCAGGAATTTTTTCTGAACAAGGTCTTCAGCATTGAGCCTCTGACAATAAATCCTGCAACGTGTTTGTTCATGCAGGAAATAGGAAAAAAGTCAGTTCAGGATTCTTATCCATCTGATCTTATCAGGGTGGTAAATCTGGTCTTTGATCCTTTGTCAATAACACACAAAGTTGGAGGCAGCTGCCACCACCCAGCTTAGCCATGCAGTCATCAGGGTCTCATAAAACATTTATGAAACCTGTCATAAACCGGCCTGATAAGGAACAGGACATCAGGTTTCAGGAGTCAGCAGCTTCTTGGGGAAGACCTTCCCTGTAACTCCAAAGCTCCTTTGTTCAAACAGCAAACACAAGCCACTGATTGCACCCTGCCATAAATGCTGGGAGCAGGGAATTTTCACCAGCCCTGCTGCCTGCTGAATTTTAGTGTCAGATACTGGCCTTCATCATCTGCCTTTCCCACTTGTCAGTCCTAGGGGAGGGGGGAGAATAGGGGAGGAGGAGAGGAACTCAATAAAATTGTAAGTGAGGAAGGAAAAAACAGAAGAAAATTTTAACTGAAATAATGAAACCCACATTCTGTTCCCACCTTCCCCAGTTACTGCAACTATGACTCATGTCACAGTCTCTGCCTCTTCCTTACTTCCTTTATAAGAAAAGCAAATTGATCTGCCTTGTATCTTCTCTGAGCTCCTTGACATTTTTTCCCAGAAGACTAAATCCCTAATAGAAAATAAAAAATGAGATGCCTCCATTATCCCCCTCAGACACCCAAACCTCAAGATTAGAGCCATGCTCCAATGCTGTGCAGTGATTTCTGCTTCCTTCAGCAGCATGGAGCACCTCTCAGCAGCACGGTGTCCACAGCTTCATGATCTTCCTGAGCTACAAGTTAAGGAGCTGTGCCACACTGGGGACCATTCCATCACTCATTGGGTATTTCTTGTTCTTTGGAACAGTTTTGGCCTCAGAGGGTGCAGCTGGAAAAGGAAACTGCAGCTAGATATCGTAGTCCTGTTGCACAGAGGATTCAAATCCTTGATTTTCTGAAAGCACAGGAAGGTCTATCTCCAAATACAGCCTATTTTTGCAACTCAGAGCCCTGGTTAGCAGCAAGATCAAATCCTTCTGCCATAAAGCCACAATTTTCATGCAAATTCTGCCATCTTTGAGTGTGTTGGTTTTTTATTTGTAAAGTAAAGACACAAAACAGAACATGAAATACTACTTAGAATCACAAAATAATATCTCATAAATTACTTTTCTTATATTTTCCTTTTACTTGTCTGTGTTTTTTTGTGATGATGCATTCACAATGTTGAGATACAGACCACTGTTTTTTTCTGGTGCCTGACTTCTTAGAAAGCTTAATTATTTCTTCAAAGTATTTTAAATCATGCAAACTACACTGTACCATAACAAGATATATTTATTTTATAATCTCCATGAGATAAGCAGCTGTTATGTTTAATTGGTATTACTGTATTATTTACTAATCAAACTACTTAGGAGTTTAGTGGTGCAATCACAACTGCTCTGCCTGTTAATTTAGTCCTGTTTCAGCCACTAATAATAACAATTGTTCAGTACTGACAAGAACTTCTTGGTGTCGGAACAGTTCCAAATAGAGATAGATACAAAGATACCTTAATTGGGTAGGTGTTATCAGTTGCTTATAGTAATAAAGCACTAATTCAACACTGGTGTATAACCACAAAGCAGCTGTAATAAATTTCAGATTTGGCAATAAAATACTACTATATAGCTTGATTAGGTGATAAAATAGCAGTTACATTTTAGAAATATATCAAAAATCTAAAATGCTTGTTATCCTGAGCATTTCTTTGCAGACAGCCTCACGGCCGAAGGTTCCAGGGCTACCAGGGGGCACTTTGTATTTTCCCATCACCAGCGAGGGTGACTGAGTGAAGCAGTTGATTGCGTTGGGTAGCCTGCGCCCCAGGCCATTTGGGCAACCCAGTTCTCTTTCTCGCTTCATTGCAAGCAAACACAGGACAGAAGAATCTCTACTTGCTGCAGTCAGATGCAATTAGTCAGTTGATTGATCAACTACCCTCACGTTGTGGTGCCTCTGAATTGTGTGAACTTGCTCTGCTCCTGTTTCAGGTTGTGCTGTTCTACAGAAACATAAAGGTATTTCAAGTGTTGGCATTTCATGCAGCACCACTCAGAGGAATATGGGCAATGCACTTACTCTGTAGTGTGGCAGTCATGGAAAATGCAACAGCATGGGTGTCACTTTGTGCACACTACTGCCCAAACCCTGCATGGGTGGCCTTTCAGTGAGCCTCAGCACTAAAGGTGACTGTAGGTCATGAAACTGCTGTTCCAGGGCTTGCTCTTTGAAAGGATTTGAATCAGCTAAAGTAATGAGAAGGACAGGAACCTCCTACTCCCAACTACACAGCTCCAACCAGGGACCTCCACAGGGGAGATAATTAGGATGTGGGAATAAAACATCGTATTAAACTACCTGCACGAAAAATCCTGTGTACCTGAGTGACAACACCTGCACAAAGGTCTGCACACAGAGCAAAAGGTTTGGAAAACTTAATTTAAATAGGTCCAAATCCTGGACTGGACACACCTGCAGCTTGTCTTCTGACCACAGAACAAAGGGTGGTGCTGACAGTGCTGGGTCTGCAGAGCTGTCCGGAGGGCTGCACCCTACAGCAGGCACACGAGGCATCCTGCATGACCCTGTGCAGCCACAGCAGGGGTGTCTGCTTCACCATGGCTTGGGACTTCTGGAAAACAAAACTGCTGTGTGACTGAGGGTTTATATGGACCCTATAAATCAGACAGCTGGAGACTGCTGACTGTTCTTCACTTCTCTTTTCAGCTCTTCTCTCGATCTCCGTTCTAAGAAAACTGCTACCTAAGTTAATCCCTATGATTTCCTATGGTTTCTTTTACTCTCTAACTTTTCCACTTCTATACTTCTCATTTGTGTTCTTCTGCACTATGCCCTCTGCTAACAAATGCCATCAGTTCCAGCACTGTCTCCTCTGTGGATCTGTATCAAGGGAAGAGCAAACCTACTTCACCTATACCCTCAGATGTTCAGCACACTGTAAATCATCTTCTAGCCTTCAGGAAGACCCCCAAAACACAACACAGAGAGTGCATGGCTGTCAACACCTTTGGTGCACGCTAACACCCTCATCTCACTCATCAAGAAGCTCTTTCTTC
This sequence comes from Geospiza fortis, assembly GCF_000277835.1. NCBI lineage: Eukaryota > Metazoa > Chordata > Aves > Passeriformes > Thraupidae > Geospiza > Geospiza fortis. The sequence continues at coordinate 1,190,028 of NW_005054302.1, read as the reverse complement.
AAGAACTAAAGACAGCTCCAGGGACAGCTTGGGGGAAGGTTTTGTACCCTTGGAGTCCCACTGGACACAGGCTGCCTTTTCTTAGGCACCAGAGAAGCCACAGAGCAGAGAGCTGCTGGAAGTAAGCTTTGTTCTTGCATTCATAAAACAACCCCTAATTGCCCTAAACTGTTCTTTCCTGAGCACACAGTGCCTTCATACCGTACTGACTGCACAAAAATAGCCCTTTACTGAACAAAAAAAAAAAAAAAAAAAAAAAAAAAAAAAAAAAAAAAAAAATTTTATACATTAAAGATTACTGCCTGTGATGTAGTTAGCAAAATGGAATAGAACTACAAGTGAATTATGATCTTTATCCCTAATGAGTAAAATTTGCTCATTGCAAACTCCTGAGTAAGACTGAAGAAGACAGATACATGCAACCAAAGTAATTCAGTCCCCAAAATTTCAAAGAATTTTGGAATTATGCGCCCAGTGAGCAGGCTGTAAGTAATGAAAAGACTTTGGTCAATAGTATGCAGCCTTCCTTGTCCCATTAGTTTCAAGTTCCTGCACAGAACTGTCATTTCTGCAAAGTGCAGGGATTTGAACAGGTGAGCCAACAGAGGAGGCTCAAAATTGTACTGGTCTTCCACACGTGCCAAAAAGAAAAATCAATACAGCCTTTTCCTTTCCCATGAAAGTCACACCTTTCCATGTTCTGAAGAAAGAAGTATTCCATCCTGATTGCAGCACACTTTTCTGTAAGGGCTTAGCCTCCTGAACCAGAGAAACTCCATTGATCTGTCTCCCACATAATGTGGCTGGTGCCATTCCTTAGAGTTGCAGGGGATTTGAATAAGTTTCTGGTACTGAGAAGAAGGAACCATTTTCTTCATTTATGCCCTCTTACTTCCCTGAGTGACTGCATGATTGTGCACTTATTGTAGACTCACAGACCCACAGGATGGTTTGGTTTGGAACGGATCTTTGAAGAGTATCCAGTATATTTTCAGTAGCAAGGTTACTGGGTTTAAATTCCTAATTCCACTTCTTTATGGATTTTTTTAATGTGACACTTTCATAAGATTGGAAGAAGATGCCTACTCTGAGATTCACAACAAGAAATAACATACAGGATTCAGCAGGATACTGGCTAATCAAAATGTTTGACAAAATGGTCCTGATTCCTCTTTGTTTTAAATTATCTACAATTTAGGAGAGCATGAATAGAACAACACTTAAATTCTTGAATTAATTCAAGTTTGAATTAAGTTCTTGCTGAAGTTCAAGGCTTCAGCAAGTCATAAAAGACTCAGGAAGAGCTTCCAAAGACTTGGAAAAAAAATTATAAATTACTTAAAGACCTGTGGGAGAAATCTTTTCTGTGTACATGAATCTTGTAAGATTTGGGGCTTTGGAGATTTCTTGTGTTTGGTATAGTTCACACAAGGCAGGGCCTCTCCTTGCACCATCCCCAGTGACCTGACTGCTTTTCAGTCCTGAATCCACGTTCTTGCAGATACCACATCCACATGACCTCATTATCACCCAAGGGAAATTCACCTGGCTGCTTCCTGCTCACCCAGTGTCCCTGGAACTGCCCACTCCCCTTGGCCGATGGAAGCAGGCGTTGCTCCCTTTTCCCAAGAAGTACAAATGCGCGGCCGTGCAAGGCTCCGTATCGCGGGCTCTGAACCAGGGCCAGCTGGCTGCCTGTCAGCACGCAATCCAAACACTGGCCAAGGCTGTGCTGCCTGCAATAAACCCCTCCAGGGCTGCAAAACAGGTCAGAGATCTCAAAGAGTAGGCTCTGCTTGGATAATGATTAACAGCAGGGTGGCAAAAGTTCCTGAGGCTTTGGCTGCCTCTGTGTGTGTGCAGGCACACACGAGCCTGCGTCAATGGGGAAGTTTATCTGTCCTAAGCCCGGAAAACTCATTGCAGGGGGAAGGCCTCTCTCCTGGTGGGCAGTTCATCAATCCTTACTAGGGCCCAGTATTCCTGATTGTCTCTACACTGGCAGAGAATTCCCTACTGCTGCATTTTAAACCAAGAGCAGAAATAATTATAAGGGACAGGTTTAGTCTTCCTATAACTTCTGTAATGAAAATAGGGAAGACCATATTCCAGTCTCTGATTCATGGGCATAAATCTGAAAATGGAGACAAATGTAGTTTTCTTTCAGACCTCCTGAGAGAAAAATGACAGAATATAATCATGAGTGTTTTGTTCTGTGCCCATGAATGTCCTTTGACTCAGCAGTGCTGTTAAATGGCTACTTTCCAAAGCAAAATATCTTTAAAATTATCTGTGTGTCCTGTGCAAATTTTGCCCTTCTTCTTAATTGCTACTTGTTATTTTTTAGAGTTATAGATTGTAGGGTTTTTTCCCCATGGTTTACAAAGCATCTTATCATAATTTTTTGAAAAACAGTTGTTTAAAAAAAATTCCAACTTTACTATGTAAGCAGGTCACTCCTGGTATATAATCTGGTGTGTGTCTGCATGTACCTATATACTCATATAATGGATCTATAGTGGTATATAAATGTCTTTTACTGTTAGATTGACAACTGTTTTTACAAAGAATAGCACTGGTCATACTTTGGTTGAGGGGACCAAGAGGGCCCAGCAAGGACAATGCTGTCATTCATGATGACCTCTCTTCTGAAAATTTTCCAGTAGAAATTTTCCAAGCATGGTGATGACAGCCAGTCTGCAAGTTACAGCAGACACCTGCTGCCAGCCTGAAGCACCTGGAGCAGCCAGCAAAAGGGCAGCAAGCCCTGCCAAGGGACAGGGAGCTCCATGAGGAATGCCAGGTCAGGTCCGTTGTAATCAAGGACCCTTTCTTTCCTTTGTCAGGATCTTGACAGGCAACCTGATTTTAGCTTGAGTTTCCTCTATCCCAAGCCAGTGTCAATAGAAAAGCAAATGGATCAAATGTGAATGGAGACCACAAAACTCACGGGTAATAGCAGATAACACTCCTTGACCTTCCCACTCATAAAGTTGCATTACTTCCTCCTCCACAATGAAGATTATTTTTTATGTAGTATTTACATTAGTTTATATGGCTACATCCTCAAAACCTTTATTCAGCTGTAAGGTCCTGCCAGAGGCCAGGTGTGGGTTTGCAGAGGCAGTGGGAGATGTGGCCCCCAGTTAACACAGCCAGCTCTGGTTGGTGCTCTTGCTCATGAGCTCAGGAGAGAGACCGGAAGGCTGCAAGGAAAATAAATGCCCAGTTCTCAGACAGTGATTGGGGACTTGGGTGAATTCAGCTCTGGGAAAGACCACTTCATTTAGCTTATGCACAAGGAGTGGAGGGAGCGGAAAAGCAGCTGAACCCAATTTCAGCATCAGAATATTTTATGCACATTGTTAAAGTCTTCTTTGTGCGCATATGAAAGAGGAAGATCAGAGCTGAAGGAGCAATCACTGGAATTAGGACTCCAGCTTTCCAGGTGCTTTCATCAGCTGATGAAAAACAATGCTTCTGAAAACAAGGGCTGATGTGGGGGTAACACTGGGGGGAAAAACATGCTTTCCAAATGAATTTCCTTTTATTCTGTGCTCATCTGTTGCAGGAATATCAGGAAATGTCTTTATTCTGGACAAATAAATTAAACACTGTAAACATTTTCCCTTTTAAATAACCATTCTACTAGGGACCTGATTTGTTTTTTAACTCTGCTGACTGGTTTATCTCTGAGGAGATAAATGGTTTAACTTGCTTTATGCTGCTACTTAAATTAATTAGCTAGTGTTTACATGGCTCACTAAAATATGTAGAGCTCTATAAATGTTCATACCCTTCAATAAAAATGGCTCTGGGATCTTCCTGAAAGCCAGGTTTTAAACCTTGCAGTATCTGATGAGCTATGAGTAACAGCCTCTTCCATCCTTCCACAGCACTGCCTGTGTTTTCCTCTGCTGCCTGTATTTCACTTTTCAGCCTCTTCTTAGCAACACATTTTCAAGGCAACAGAGCCTTCACTTTTGCCACTAAGCCTCAATATTCATCACATAGAGACACAACCACACAGTTTTGGGTTTAGCTGATCTGTGTTGTGGTGCTCCTCCTGCAAATGCATGAAGAGAAGCAGTGTCATCTGCAGTACAGCTGGGCTCTGCCTAGAGCAGATGTCTACAACAGGTCAGAGAAGTCACTCCTATGATGCCAGAAGGTTTTTACTTATTGTATTTTTTTTCACATATTTGTAGCTCTGTAGACTATTATTGTATAGTTATATAGTTTCTTAAGCTAACTCCAGTATTTTGTTAGACAAACACATTCCTGGAATCCTATTCTAATCTTGCTTCTTCTGTGAACCAAGGCCATGTCACTTTTCCATGAGTTTAGACATAAACAGTGTGGGGCTAGAAGCAAGGTGGGAGGCTTCAGCAGGGGGCTAAACCAAGAAGTGAATTACTTCATTAACTGTGCTTCTAACTGGGGATTGTTGTCAATTATGATAATTTGCTAAACTTATGAAAGTTCCAAACACCTTTATCATGGGGGCATTCTCCCATAAGTGCACCTGAAGGACCTTCAATAAACGGTAACTGTTTTTTTATCATTTTAATCTTGTTTGGTTTGTGATTTTAGGGCTGAAAAGGCATCACCTAAAGAAGGCTATTTCCCCTCTAAAATGCTGAGGTGACCCAGAACTATATTTTGCACTCTTGTCCCTTCTTATGTACACTGACTACCTGCACAGCAGGCAATACAGACCTCTCCTGGCGAGATGGAGATGTGGATTGAAACTTGTTGAGGTGGGGACTGGGCTCACTTCTCCATCCTCAGGGTGTGTGCTAGCCACAGAGCTGGACAGGAAAGCTCAGGGAAAGTATTAGAGGAAGGGGCTGTGAGGACTTTGTCTGTAGTTCATTAATTCTGTGTCACCAGCACATGGGGGCTCCAAAACCACCCTGAGCAGCAGAAGTCCCCTCTAGCTCTAGGAGGGAAAAAAGTACTATGATTTGTGTTAGTTTTCATAACTATATGTTGCAGTGATGGATATTAAAGAAGAAGGTCACTGTTCCAAGGACTGTGCTAAGAAGTTAGGGGGACCTGACGTTAAGATCCAGGCTGCCACATTAAATGAACACTAGACCCCACATATCTGGAGACTTTTCCATGTATAACCCAGGCCCTATGTGAATTTAAGACAAACATTTAAATGTTGCATTGTCCTGTACCTCCCAGCACAGACTCTTGGCATTTCACTGCACACAGCTGAATCCTGCAGAGTGGCTTAGCTCTTTGACTCAGGCTGTGTCCATTGCTTGGCTCAAGGGAGACCCAGAAGTGTGGTTTGTTACTCTAAGGATATGTCCAGTCTTTCCAACATTTCAGACATCTCGCTCCAGGGATTCAGCAGGCATTGTTGTCCTGTGTTCAGTACACAGAATTCTGCATTTGTTATCAGCTGTTTGAGAACGTTGTGTTTCTGTAGGTATGAGAATTTGCTCAGTCTCTGGCGCTGCAGATTTTCCACCTTCCACACTCTGGTCCCCACTTGTGTCTGTTTGCTCTGAACCCACCTTAGTGGGATACAAACATCTCCAAAGAGTTCCCTTGAGCTTAATGATTGGCACATGTTGGCCTTACTTAGCATTTGCACAGTGCTATTGACAGGTGACAAGGCACATTACTTTATGGCTGGAAAGATACGGAGAAAGCTGACAAAGGTGAACAAAGGTACAGAAAGGCTTCTGTGTGTGGAAAAAAAAAACCAAACAGGTAGAGAGAACTCTTTAGCTCCCCAAAAGAAAGGAAGATATTCTGGCAGATTATAAATTAAAACAACAGGAAGAAGGTGAAGAAACCACCCATCGGCCTTTTCTAACATGGGAGCAACTCACACAAAACCAGCAGGCTGCAATTTCAAGGAAGAACAAAATGAGATTTATTTTTACACAGTGCAGAATTTATGGAGTTGCACAGTGTTTAGATCTGCGGTGTTTCCTGTGAGAGGACTTCATGGATGTAAGGTAAATGTCCATGGGTTCACATATGTTTTGGACATCCTCAAGGAGGAGAAATCCACTGAGGTGTCTTAGGTCCCTGAGCCATAGATCACTGTGCAATAGAACAGATATTTTTGAAATGTCTCCGTATACTTGCTTGGTGCTTCTATTTTCCCTTGAACCACTTCTGTTGGTTTTTTTTCTGGTGGAGATGAGCATCTACACAGCTTCAACAAGACTAAAATAACTTCCTTCTCTTTTCAGCCACCTGCTGGGGACAGGGTGCTGGGCTGGCCTGGTAAGGCTGCTCCTATGACCTCACCATCATCCTTGTGCCATCCTAGTTTAGTGACTAGCTCTTCCCAATACTCTGAGAACTGCTCCAGAGCTGGATCAGGTAACTCCCATCATACTCCAGCTGCTGGATTTACACACAGCTAAAATAATCACACAGTTGAACGAGGGACTGAGATGCACTCTTGGAGCTGCTCTGCTGCCAAGGGTCTGGCAGTGCTCCTTGAACTCTGGGATGCCGAAGATTAGGAGGAGGAATGCAACCCCATCAACATGCCCTTCCACTTCTTCACCTCAGGAAAACAAAGGGTGAGTTTCTTACTATGCCATTTCATCTTTGCCACTTGATCACCTGTTTTTCCCTTTCCTTCTTTCCCATTTTCCCTGAAAGCAAGCAAGTCCTTACAACACCACCAAAATGTCAGCAACACTTTAGCATTTTACCCACTGAGCGCCAAACTCCCAACCATTAAAGCCACTTGAGCCTGGCCCCTGGTCCTGGCTCCACAGTCCCACTGTGTTCAATACAAGAGATCAGATGTGATCACTGTGGTGCCCAAACAGCACCAGCACAGCTTCCAGAGCAAACCAGTGTAGCAAAAGCAAGAATGGATGCTCCCGCTAAAAATGGGGCTTGTGACAGCAGCTACAGCTCAGCGGGGCCATGGAGGCTGACTACACCACAGAGAACTGAGCAGGAGGATGAGAGATGTAAGCTGTGTGCTGGGTGACCCAGAAGGATGAGGCCAGAGCAGAGATTGCCATGGTGATGCAGTTTGGAGGGGCCCTGGTGCAGTCAGTCCCCCAGCATGACACGGTGCCTCAGCATCAATGCTGAGGGCTTTGACTGGACTGTGGGGGGCTCAGACATGCTGAGATGGAGAGAGACCAGACCTTCTATTTTAAGGGGCATAAGAGCCCTTCAGTGGTGGTACAGGGGACAGCCTGGCCTGCTAAGTAAAACAGCTCTCATTCATTCACTTGGGCATCACATCTCAGCAGAAGCAGCAAGACACGGCTGTGGAGCTGGGTTTGCTCCCTTAGGATTTGCTATTGTGTGCAATGCTGACCACCCAGCAGCACTCATGCCCTGTCCAGCAGAGCCAGCAGCAGCATTGCCTTGCTACAGGGTGATGCTTGCTGCTTTCTGTTCCTCTGGACCAGTGTGTTGTGTTTCACCCTGTCTGAGCTGGGGTTAACCCAGCAAAGGAGGCAAAGTGTTTGTGGGACAGATTTGGAGCTGCTTCAGGAGCTGTGCTCAGCCCTGTGCCTCCCACGACCTGCTTGCCTACAGACCTGCCTTGTGACTGACTACAGCATCAATGGCAATAAGCTTGGCTCCAGCTCTGCTTTTGTCTGGAGGGTTCACAAGAGCTCTCACTTGTGCTGGTTCCTCAGTGTCTGACAAGCCACGAGCTCAGCTACAGCTTGCTCAGAAAAGTTGCTGAAAAGGGTCCTTGTCTCTGTCTGGCTGTATGCGCTTCCATGACATTTATACAGACACGATTTTCTTTGAAAGCTCTGTCCCTCTGCCAGGTCAGACTGAACTCAGCCAACATTTTACACTCAGCATGGAGGGGACATTGCCAGCTCAACCTCTCTGTGTGCTCAGACCAAAGAAGGAAATAAGTAGTTCCCAACAATTAACTTCCCATCTTGGAGGGCACGTGAAGAAAAGCCCAATATGGGTCTTCTCCAATTAGATATCATCCATGGGATCATTTATAGGACAATGGGTAACAGTTTTAAACTAAAAGAGGGAGATTCAGGCCAGATACAAGGAAGAAATTCTTAACTGTGAGAATGGTGAGGCACTGGCACAAGTGACAGGAATGGAGATGTCACAAACTGCTGTGGCTCCTGTGCAGAGGGCCCTGGCCTCACTGCTCACACCCAGCCTGGTGCACAGCGAGGCTTTGCTGCAGAGCAATTTGCTTTTGGAAATAAGACACTTTCCCCATCACAGTGATTTCAGGGAAATTGTAGAATCCATATGTATGTCAACTGCAGCCATTGAAAAACAGGTGAGATGAAGTTGTCAGAAGGCAGACAAGCCATTCTGTCCAATTCGACAAATTACACTAATTAATCTATTTCAGCCTATTATTTTTGATCTCTGACTGATAAAAAGCAAAAATCTTAATTTTTATTTTTTTTTCCATAAAGGGACGTAAAAATATCTGACGCCACCTCTTTCTATTTGACTTTGACTTCAGGAAATCATGATCATGCTGGGAACTTCTCTATTAATTCTCTCAGTGCTTGGAAACCAAATACCCTGAGGCCTTAAAAATGCCATCATTGGGCAGGCTAAATAGGTAAACATGTATTCATGAACCAGAGAGCTGGCAGGATGCATTGGGTAGAAAACTCTTTAAGGGAGATTCTCCTTAATAAAAGACAATTATAACAATATGTGACCATAGCAACAGCAAAGCTGCATGCAGAATGGAAGAGGAAAATATTCCCTTTAGCAGATGGATGTCTCTCCTGCCTCCCATTGAAATTATGTGCTGAAAGGCTAACATCAAAGATTTGTTCAGAAAATTGTTATCTCTGAATGCTCTGTGCATACATCACTCCCCTGAGCCTCAGGAAAACCTTTTTTTTTTTCATTTTACAGTGCAAATGCTGTTTCATGGGGTGGATTTGGATTAGTTTTTAGAGAGCAAACCTGGGAAATCTACAGAACAGCAACATTCTCTCCTGTTGGATCTCCTTTGGCAGTAATGTTGGATCTCCCCGCCATCCCTGAGCTGATCCATGCATTTCACTCCTTCGAGTAGTTTGGCACATCTAAGCTGGTGTAAAAAGAGGAAGGTTATGTAAACAGGGACACAGAATTCTTTGAGAAATAAATAAACAGCTGCCTGTGATTCTCCGTGCTACATTTGTTCTTCTTGGGGTGACAGAGGGCACAGGAGTTTCCCTTCCCTCTAAGAAGCAGAGCCATCTAGCAGAAAAAACCCCATCCCACTAGCAAAAGGAGGTCTTGACAGACTTTGGTTTTAGTATTTACTCTTCCCTTTCAATTCCCTGCATGAAAAAATTCCAGGTGACCCTGTGTGAGTCAATAAATAATATATCATCCCCAGGTGAAAAAAACCTGGCTACGTCAAAGGCGCCTCTCAGTCTGAGGCTGGCTGTGGTTTATCTCTTACCTTCAACGGGCAGTTCAGAAACATGACGACAATCAGATAACCAGAAATGAATAAGCACTTCGATGGCTCAGTATCTCGCTCCACAAGTGACAATAAAAAGCTCATAACTTTTCCAGTGGCACATTTGTGTGTGCAGCAGGCAGAGGAGGCAGAGTGGCAGGGGCTGCTGAGGCCAGAGGTGTGGCACGCACTGCTCACCCACGGGTCACACATCTGCTGCTTAAAGAGGAACCCACAAGCGCAGGTCTCCACAAAATGTTTAGGTCTCCCCCGCAGAGCTGCTGACCATGCCTCTACACAGCCTAAAGCTGTTTTTTCTGGGACCTCATTAGACTGCAGAGAAAAAAGGTTCCCTTGCTCTTACCCTTTTGCAGGTAGAAAAAATGGGGGTGATGTATGGGTGTGGCAGGACAAGGTTAGAATCCACAATTTGTGAGCCCTTCCCCATGTCCTGAGCTTGTCCCTCCATTTGATCGGCCTGACTTCCAATGGGGCGCACAGCAGAAGTTTTACACAACCTCCGGGGAAATGAGGCATGTCTGTTCTACTGGAAATGGGAGGTGGTGAGGTGCAGTAGGCTGCGATCCTGGTATGAACAATGGAGCAGGTCTGCAGCAGCTCTGCCTGTGGGGACTTTAATTTGCCTCGGAGTGCAAACGTGCTTACAGACAGCAAGATGGGAAGCAGAGGGGATTGAAATCTTACTGCTCTCCAAGAAGTCTTCTCCAGGACTGTGCAGGATGTGACTTCAGACAATTTTTCTGTGATGGGAACTTCATTAATACCTTTTCGGTGCATTATTGCTATTTCCGTGCTAACCCTCCACCGAAGGAATCATTGTGCATGTTCTGCAAGCATAGACATTGCTTTCCAAGGTTTTTCAGGATTTCCAACCCTTTCCAGCTTGAGGGAGTAGGAGAGGTTAAGGACTGCTTGGGCAGCAGTGGGGACCGGATTTTGCACATCCAGAGAGAACGGAGCAAGCAGCTACGCAGGGCTTGGCTGCCCACCCGGGGTTAAGTCACGGCACACGCAAAGCGTGTCCGGGCGGGGTTCAGCCGTGTTCCGCTGACCGGGAGGAGCCGAGGGCACCGGGAGGTGACACCGGGCAGCAGCGGCAGCAGGAGCCGCCCTGTCCCGTCAGGTGGCGCTGCGACACCGAGGCAAACCTGCCCGGGCCGGGCGGACACCGCGCTCCCACCGGAGGTGCGGCAGCTCCCGCATCGCCTTTATCTATGGATAAACCTGCTACGGAGGGCGCACGGGACTTCCTGGGGACCCCCAGCTGTTTGCCCAGCTGGGTGGTGGGGATGGGAGTTGACTGCGGCCATGGCATGCTTGAGGGACACCCAGAGCAGCCAAGGCGCTGTGGAAGGGCCGGGATGTCCGGGACATCGTGGTTACAATTTGCCCAAAGGGAGAAGAGTGAGGAAGACAGGGGGGAAAAAAGGAATTAGGAAAATATGATCGTAAAGGGAGGGCAGAAAATGTTTCCTAAAATCGTGGGCTGGGGCGAAGGCTGGGTGGGCATGGGAAAGATGCAGGAAGGGCAAGAGCTGGAATTGTTGAAGAGGCGTGTTCCTAAGGCATGGGGGCGAAGCGAGTGGCTGTTGTTGGTAGTTTATCCCTCCTCTTCCACCCAAAAACGTTATGCTCTGTGACACTTCTCAGGCAAAACAAAGTGCCTGGGCATTGGTATGGTCTGTAAGGCTTGAGATACTCTTCTCCTGCCCGGGACACAGGTCCCCATGCACCCATCCAGGCTGCACCAGCACAGAATTAGACCAACCCAACTGCAAGTGGGAGTGATTGAGAGCACCCGTTTTTTAATTCTCAGGGACTGTGTGTCCTTTCCTTTAAAATTGTAAAACCTTGTTGAAGAGAAGGCACATAGATGTTATAATCTGTCTTTCTGCCAGTGCTGAATTATTCTTAGTGAACATTCTTATAGCTTTATTTAGTTACATTTTATATGGCAAATAAATTCACTAATCCATCTTCCAGAAAGCTCAGTGGATATAGAGCTTGAGCTCTCAAATGCACTTCTTGTCTTCTTTAAGATGATTTGGGCTAAAGTTTAAGCAAAACAAGAACAAAAAGTAGTAGGCTCATAGGTCTCAGTCAGTGTGGACTTTCAATATTGGCAATAGACTGCTGCTGTTTAAGTTCAGTCTGGTGCAATAACTCTAGCTGACATACAGCAATATCTCTAAAAACATTCAGTGTTACAAATGCAGCCAATAGGAGAATGACCAATCAAAGAAATACTCTGCCAGGTTTGTACTTCTCTGGGGAGTTGCCTATTAGCATAGAGATTGCCCTTTCTGTTGTACATGATGTTCTTTGGAAACTTTGAAAAGCCTAAGAGTAAGTAGACTTAAAATTGATACACTGAGGAATCAGAATCTGAAGAGTGATGTGAGAAGTGAGAGCCTGGGATAGAGCCTTCCTGGACCAGCAGACCCAAGCTGATGATTTGAATGACTTACAGGAAGGGTGAGGCAGCTGCAGCAGGAGGGGGCGTGCTGTAGGACTCTGCTCCTGGACCCACTCGGATTTGCCAGTTAAAGCATGGGGTTACTCAAAGGAGGAATGAAACAAGAAAGGGTTGTTCCTTCTCTTTGAGGAATGGAGAGGAGGTTGCATGTGTGGTGGCATTTCCCAAGTGCTCTCAGTGTTCTCAGCAATGTCTGCTTTGTCATAGCAGAGGTCTTGTAGCACAAGGGTGTGTACAGCCTGCTCCTTCCTCTCTCCCTTCCTTCCCTTTCCAGAGCATGGATGAGCAGTAATTCCCCTCTGCTGAAGCTCAGGAGACTCACATGTGCCTTCCTCAGGCTGACTGTGAGGATCTGTGACCAACAAGCTGCTGCAGGACCCACAGGGACACCCCTGTGCCAGTGCCGTGTGTCCCGACTGCTGGCAGAGATGTTGCTGGTTGCCCAGGAATGTGGAGAGCTGCCAGTGCTGGCTCCTGTTCTAGGTTTCAGGAAAGCAGTGTGCTGTGCTGGTTGCAGGCTGTTCTCCAGCAGCTTATCCCCTCCGAGGTAGCGTGACCCCTTCTGTCCCTGCTGTCTCCAGTCTGTCTGTCTCCTCAGGCCTTGTTCCTCCTCCCGCCATACCTTTTGTCCTTGAATGAACTTCGTTCTGTTTGGCATTCGAGCAAAGATACTTCCATTCCCTCCTTGCCTCCTCTGCCAGTGGGAGAAGTATCAAAAGCAGAGGCCTGAGAGGCTTTCTGCCCTCTGGTCCATGGCACCCAGGAGCGGAAATAAATAATTGCTGAGAAAGCCCTGCTCTGGCATTGCCCTGTGGAGGAAGCAATGGGTCACTGCTCCCTGGAGATGCCAATGTGGAGGGCAGGCAGTGCACAGGGCAGAGCAGGCCCAGAGCTGGTGTAAAGCATCTGCAGAGAAGCTGGATCTGGAGGAGTCTCTGGGGAGCGCATGAGATCTGAGAAAGCAGAGGCTGATGCATTTCAAAAGCATTCATGTCATGTGGTGGTGTTTTGAGACCAGAACCTCTGCTGTTACGTCCTGCAATGTATAAAACAGTGATCTGCAAAATTTCCACCTAATTTAGTTCTCAGAAACAGCAGAAACATCACAATCTTGTTACTAACAGGAGCTCAAGGCAGGCTACCTGCATGGCAGCACTCCATTCAAATCATGCCCACTTGGCAAAATTGTAAAGCCACCAAAATCACAGGGATGGCATAAATGAAAGCCTAACTTACAGGTGGCACCACATGGAGTGTGTTTTGAAGTGGCAGCTACAAGTCTGCTAGATAAGCTTGTACCATCACATTCCCTTTCCTTTATATCCACTAGCAACAAATCAGTAATAGCAATTGTTTAAATCAAAAAACCTAACAATTAAAGGATGTTTTATTAAGTAATCAAAAAAGCACATTTTCCCAAGCTGAGTCACCCCAGCATGACTCTCCCTCTGACTAACAAGGTTCTCAGGCCACAGCATCCCTGCCACAGCATCCCTGCTCCACTGATCTTTCTGCTGCCTTGCTCATCACTGCTTTGTCTCCTGCCGGCTTTCATGTGTAGTGACAGCTGAGGGAGGGATGTGCCTGCATTGAACACCAAACATGGTGTGCTTTGTGGAGGCTCCTATCAGTGGATGAGCTGCATTTTCTGGGTGTGACTGAGAAAGAAACAATAGAAAGAAAATAAACCTCGTGCAAGCCTGTGTTTGGATTCTTCTGCAAATGCAGCACAGCCAAGGAGACAGGGCAGAGTGGCATTGCTCCATCTGCATCGTTGGACTTCACATATCTCCCACCTGTTCACTTATGGAGAGATGCTCCCCAGCTCAGGATAGTCCATTTAGGCAAGACTTAGAGACTTTACCTACTGCGCAGGCATTTGTTGCAACTGAGGAGTTTATTTTTTGTCTAAATTTATCAGCTTTAACTCTGTGTTGACTTTTCTAGGGTAGGTATGAGATTCAGGTGGACTTGGAACAGACTGAGCCAAAATCACTCTGCTCCACTTGCAAGCATGAAATAAGGGGAACTACAACAGTTTCGAGCATTAGTGGCTTCAGAGGACCTGCCTCTGGAGAAATGTTTGCATTCCCCAAGGCTGCTGGCTGATATTTGGTGTTCTCGTGATGCTTTTGAACCCCGTGAAGCTTTGCCCAGCTTCTAGGCCTCAGTTTGCTCTTGCCCCCACCACCTCCTTCTAACCCAAACCATTCTGTGACTTCATGATTCCATGAAAGTGGCTCAGTGAGCACTTTTTCCAGCTTTCTCAATATCCAAGATGGGCAGTGAGTATGGCAGTGCGTGGTGCAATACTGAAAAGGATTGAGAGGCACAGGAGGAACAGGAGTTTCCAAATTTCCAAGAGCTGTTGGGCTAGACAGCCCTCAGGATGATGGCTGCTGACTTTGTCAGGAACCTGAATGTCCTTTACCTTGAGTGGATTTGGTACATGTTGTTTTTGAGTAACAGCTTTTCCCAAATGACCTCTCAGGGTGTTTTCTTTCAGGCCTGAGTGTGGTGGGCTGAGTGCTCTTTAACAGGGCCAGCTTTTCAAGGGACAAGATGTACTTTCAACTAATTGCCTCTGTGCTCAGGTTCTCTCCATTTCCCAACTCCCCGAGCAGTGCCCTTATCAGGAGGGCAGAGGTACTTGTGAGAGCTTTCAAGGAAATGATACAGAGAACAGACTGACAGCCACCATCCACAGAGAACAATCTGTTTAAAGTAACATCACGAAAGGCCCAGGTTACTAATTACACTTTATTAGCTGCTTGATATTAGTTTTCTGAAGAAGCAGCTTATGTAAAGCCACTGTTTATACCAAATCCACAGTGTGAAGCATTACTACAAATACAGTGCTATCAGATTAAATGTAAAGGTTGTCAGTGGCTACTGAAAATGTGGCTTTTTCTGAAGACAGATAAACCTTCTTGTTATTTTTCACCATCTTTTTCCCCGTGCAGTGCAAACATCAGTAGCAGTTAAAGATACAGGCACTGGGGACAGCCTGAACTGGTGGAAAACCTTGACTGGTGAAAAGGAGATGGCTGACTGTGCTAAATAAGCCCAGCATCTTGTAAATAAATCTCTGTCCTTGTATGAATTAGTAGTATTTTCTATATGAGTGAGAAGTGTACATCTTCCAATAGCCTGTCATGCAGGCCCAGGGACTCCTCTTTGTCTGCCTAAGGTCTGGGAGTTATGGAAGATCTGCATCTCACACCCTTCTCAGGTCTGTCTACCTGTGGAGAATCTTTGTTTACCTGTTTACCCATGGGGGCTGCATTCCCTGACTCCTTGTCAGGAAATCCCTTACCTTATCCACGTGGGCTGATCCAGTGGGGCGATGGGAGGCAGCAGCATGGCCATAAGGGTGGGAGAGCCTAATGGGAGGTGTTCCCTTCCCCAAGGAGATGAGGTAGAAGGTGGTTTGGGATGAACAGCCCTACCAACAGCCCCCGAAAAGCCCAGCCCTTGCCCCTGAAGGCTGTTCTCCATCCGCAACCCCCTCCAGTATGTGCCCCAGCATGTCCCCCACACTGCCCCCTCCCTGCTGCCTGAAACAGAAATGGATTTATTTGCCTGCAGAGCTTTGAGCCAGCTCTTGGATTTCCAGAGCTACTGAGGAACCATTTCTTACTGAATAGATGTGCTTATGAAAATAAAACCATCACCTGAATCCCCAGGAGCTGAGAGACACATGCACAGCTTGAAGTCCACTGTCTTGTGCGTGATGTGCTCTGCACCTCCACAGAATGTGACTCTGAGCTTATTTCTGAACCCAGGAAGCTCAAGGGAGTATTTTCCATGGTATCATATTCTTGCAACAGCTACATGCACTCCCATCCTGGGCTTAGCAAATTCTCTTTCATTCTGCTGGTAAAAATGATTACTTAAAACACAGTTAAAAAAACCCTCTAAACAGATGAATGGAAGAAAAAGCTACCCATGACATCAGCAAAACAGATACTAATAGACAGATATCAAAGGGATACTGCCTTCAGCTCTACACTTGAAATACTCCTGACGTCAGTCTGGGGCACATTTTAGCCTCCTATGCTTTGCATTTAGGAAGCTGAAGAACATTATATATAATTGGTTCCACCTACATAGGATTTGTTGAGGATAAAAGCAACAAGATTGCAGGTTCTCACCACGTCTGTAGGCACAAGACATATTCCTGACACCCCAGCAGCCATCCTGCACCCACGGGGGAGTACAGGCAGGAGCTGCCACCACCTCCTGGCCCTTCCCCACCTGAACTGCAGGCAGGGACAGATTTTGGGGTATGCACAAGAGGGACCACAGCGCCATACCCACATACCACACACAGCAGATGGCGAGGACAGCATAATGTTTTACAAAAGCCTGTAGTGACAGGACAAGGGGAATAGGTTTTAAACTGAAAGAGGAGATGTTTAGATTAGATGTTAAGAAGAAATTCTGTACTGTGAGGATGGTGAAGCACTGGTTCAGCTTGCCTAGAGAAGCTGTGGATGCCCCATTCCTGGAATTGTTCACAACCAGGCTGGATATGGCTTTAACCAGCTTGGTCTAATGGGAGGTGTAGCCTGTCCTGGACTAACTGAGCTTACAACCAATCCATTCTATGATCCTATCTACTTTCACTTGCATTTTCAGCCCAGGAGCTGAGTGAGTGCTATCCTGAACACTACAGATTGCAAAAGAAGAAAGTGATACTGCTGCAAAGGTCTTTTCTTCATAGCTGTCCCAGAGCTGGTGGCACTGACACGCTGACCCAGCTGGGTAGCAGGAAGCATCTGCAGTGGACACAGGACCAGGGAAGGAGCAAGCACAGGCACCTGAGCAGTTGGATCCCAGGTTCCTGTGAGACCTCAACTGGCAGATTAAGCCACTGAAAAAATATGTTGGGCCACTTTCTGTGTGTGGCTGCTAGCTTGATTGCTCTAATCAGAAAACAGGTTAATTGAAATAAATAGTAGTGCCATTGTATTTATGGCTGAACAAATGCAATCCCAACAGGCACGTCAGCACCCCACAGGAGCTCGTGGGAGGAAAGACCCCGAGATGAGCTCAGTTGTTTGGAGCATGGTGCTAATAATGCCAAGGTTGCAAGTTTGATCTCCATATGGGCCATGCACTTCTACATTTGGACTCAATGATCCTCATGGGTGCCTTCCAACTCAGAATATTCTGTGATTCTGTGAAAGGGAGCCAGACAGGAGCACGTTGCTGGCCAGGTGAACAGGAGTAGCACAGCTGCTGGGCAAAAGTCTTGAAGCAAAAGACTTTGTCTGTCCACAAGTCTCAGGGCTTTAGCTGGTCAGAGTGACCCCGAGATGCGTCTGAAAGTCTCTTTTCCCAGCCCGGTGCTCAAAGAAGGAGTCAGAGCTCTTAATTTCTCGGTCTCAAGGTTGTTTGTTGTTTCTTATCTATAAAATTCTTTCTCCTGGCCTGCTGAGGTTTGCTCAGCCAGACAGTCCAGGCACTCTCTGCTCCCAGGGCGGTGTTATCTTTTTATACTAAAAACTACCTGTACAATATTTACAATTACTTTCCAGTACCTATCACCTATGTTATGCAGTGAGCTTCTACTCTAAACCAGTCTAAAAGTGCCAACATCACAGCAGAAGATGGAGGCCAAGAAGAAGAAGAAGAAGGAGAAAGGCTGGACATGCCCATATCCCTCCATCTTGCCCCCTGAACCCCCATTCTAAAAACCCCCAAAAAACCTATTTTTTCACCCCATGACAAACTAATTATTATTCTACTTATACTTTCATGGCTTGCAGATCCTCATATAAGGTTGGTAATTTGCTCCATGGGTCATAATCAAAATAATTTGTGTCCTGGGTCTCTGAGCCCCCTGGCAGGGGTTCTGGCAATCCAGGACAGCCAGAGGGGTGTCCTGAATTCTGACACACGAGCTGTGTCTGGCTTGCCAGAGCCCCCACCCTCCTAGATCAGGGCATGGATGTTTTTGCACCCCTCTGGCATCCTGTAAAATCTCCAACCCTCATCCAGCAGCAAATTTGTGTAGCAAGAATTATTGTCCCATTCTTGCTGTGGTGTCCATACCCCCCTCATGGGCAACATCAACAAAACCCTTCATGTTTATCTCTTGACTTTGTAGAAGCAAACACTCGGTTCTCTGAGTCAGTCCCTAGAGAGGCAGGGGGTGCTGAAGGGTGCTGTGGAGAGGTAGCATAAAGAGTTTCTCTCTTCCTCTTCTTGGCTACTCCTCTGGATGTAGAAGGATATTCTACCTGTGAGGTCTCGTTTTAATGCCCCTCTTCTCTCTTTCCTCTTGCCAGTTGCAGTTTTTTCCCAAGAAGAGCCTCTCCAAGCTCCCAACAGCCTTTCTTGGAGAAGACACAAGAGAGGTGATTAAGGGAGCCCAGCAAGCACGTGCACTGAGCAGACAGGCCCTAGTGCTCACATGCTGTTTCTCCAAGTTATTCTGCAATCCCCACCAGAAATAACCCCAAAGGCCCACGACTGCCTCTCACAGCACCCACACCAGCAGAGCCAGCTGCTCATTCCCTTCCCACTCCCCTTCCCAGCAGCTGCACATGGATGAGCTCTCCTACACCTTTCATACTCTTTAGTGTGCCACCACAAGCAGAGGAGGAGAACAAAGGACAGCCCTGAACCAGTCACTGAACTGGATGAACCTGTGCTCTGTGTGGATCTTACATCACAGCTGACTCCAGGCCCTTGCAGACCTGCAGGGAAAAGTCTGTGTGCAATGTGCTGCTGGCACTCTGGTTCTTCACACACCCCAGGAGCTCCTGAACTTTGCTGGAGGCAGCAGGTGGCACAGCCAGGTTGGGCCTTTGGAAATCAGATCTTTTACCACTAGACTGTAGCTAAAAGGAAGTTGGCCTATATCTGAGGACAGCATGCAGAGGGGGGACAGACAAAATTACATTAGTACTCAACCTGACCTACTAAATCAAACGAAATTACATTTGTGCTCAACCTGACCTACTAAATCAAACAGCCCAGTGTGTGTGTTGCAATGTAACATCTTTGCTTCCTATAGACTTGGATTTCCAAAAAAAGCTTTTTGGAAACCCTCCTGTATGTCTTACTGAATCTTTTACTTGTCTTAAAAGAAATGTGCTGTTTCAGGACCCAGGCTGGCTCTGGCTGTGTCTTTGGGGAAATTCTGGTTGATCCCCAGAAGGGCACATTAGCACTGCCCTGTCTGCTGGGGACATGAACATCCTTGTCCAGATGAGAGCTTGGCTACTGAGCCCTGGGCAGCCGGGGCTCTGCAGAGGGAAGATGCCAAACAGATCCCCCCATGGCTGTCCCCAGCTGCCCAGCACTGAGCTCCTCAGGGCCTCTGTGGCTGCAGGCAGCCCCTCCTGCCCTCCCACGGGGGCTCACTGCTGCACCCCCAGGCCTCTCATTCTTTAATTACAACTCTCACATTACATTCCTGAAATAAGAATGTTGCACGTGAGGTGAGAGGAATTCACTGAAAGGTCTGCTAAGTGACTGAGGCACTTGCAATGCAGACTTCCAGCATCTCTCCCTTTCTATGTCTCATCCCCTATTGGAGTAAAATACACTCCATGGTAGCATAGACAGAGCAGGGAAACAGCTCTAAAAACCAGAGTCTTGCCATCTGAGAGAGAGCTGCATTGAGCAAGACAGCAGAAAAGGGACTTGGAGATGGAGGCCATCTTCATATACAAACCCAGGGACTTTCATCTCATTCCAGATCAAGCTGATCTCTGTTCAAGTTTCAGTATCACAGTTAGGACTGCTTGCAAGCAGGTTTTAGCATTTTCAGAGCAATCTGATTCTCTGAATGCCAACGTGGGAAAACACGGCTGGCAGCTGCTGTGCCACCCATACACCCCCTGCTCATTGCAGCTCCATGTACACCCACTGCTCATCACAGCCCAGAGGCCTCTTCCCACCTTCTTTCTAGTATTACTGCCTTGAATAATAGAATCATCTTCAGGATCTACCCATCTGAAAAACATCCATTAGTTATCCAAGAGGCTGGTTAACCACCTGGACCTGAGCCATCATGATGCCAGCGTGCCTCTCTGCTAGGGACACTCTCACCTTGCTGCCCAGAGATTTTCTAGAAGCACTTGCTAGAAGAACAGGTTATAATTTCCAGGGTTAAAGAAGAGTGGGATGGACTGTTTTGCTAAGAGCAAGCAGCATGCAATCCCCAGCTGCTTGGCGAGAGGGGAAGAGCCCCAGTGCCCACACTCTGCTCACCAGGTGTCCCTCTTGCTGTTGATAACAACGGGATGACAGACCACTTGGCTTTCCCTGCCTTTCCCTCAGACACACTGGAGGGCTGACACCAGCACTGTCCCCAACGTGGCTGGAGCAGATCTTGCTGGGAGAGATCCTCAGAAACTGAGAGTGAGGATTTGTGACTGAAACTCCAAGTCACAGCCTACTCCAGACAAGCAAACTGTGGCAGAGTGGGTGAATAATTCTTATTAAGTGGAAGGATATTCACAACACAACCACAAAACCTTCTCCATGGGTGTATCATCAGCTCTAAAAATAAGCCGCTGCCTACTCAAGTTCTTTCTTGCCTTTGATGAGAGCTGAAATATTTGCGGGACTTCAATACCTGTGTCTAGCCTCAAAGCAGCAAGGGCTATTTAAGGGCTTAGACGAGCCCCTACAGAAATGCAAACGCTGCCGAGCTCGGAGGACTCGGCTGAGCTGGCTCTGGCTTTGTGCGGAGCTGGAGCAGGGCAGCACAGCCCCAGGGCTGCCCCGGGGCGGGCGGGATGCTCCTGCCCAGGCATCTTTACATTTCAAGGACACTGGCCACAGCAGAGGGCTTGGCCACCAAGCCAGTGGCAAACTACTGGGGTATTTTTGCTTATACTAAAAATATGCCCTAGTTTAGGATGTTTCTTAAGAGAGTTACATGCCAGGTAAGCACTGCAAAGCACACTGACCAGAACCAAGGCACTGATACTGGGTTAATACTTTCCTGTCATCCGTGGAATTGAAACATCCTGCCACGACTTAACCCTGCCCCACCCCTGGCCAGCCTCCTTGTGCAGAGCTTTGAGGGCCCCTAAAGAAAACTTCAAATGTAGTGAAGGACTATAAATAGCTAGGAAAAATGAGCCCTGATGTGTGTTTTGATAGAGATATTGGAAAAAGAATCATTTTTAAAATAGAAAATACAAACTAAGATGGGAAAAAAATGAGATTCAGCCTACAAAAATACATGGTCCCCTTGGTATGGGAGCAGTGCTGTTATAAAAACCTGAACTCTCTGAGAAGCTTGGGAGGGTAGTGGTGTGAAGGAGATGTCCCTGGGATTTGGGCAAAGTCACTGACACTTGGCAGGGAGCGTTTTTCTGTCTTCAGCTCTCAGAGATGGTTTTCACTCCTCAAGAGTGAAAATACCTCAAGAAAACCTGTTATGAAAAGTTTAAAAGAGACAACTAGTGGAAATAATTATTTGGGTCTTCTCCTTTACCCATCCAACACCACGCATGAACCTTGGAGAAACTTGATGATGAGAGGAATAGTGAATTTGTCTTTACAAACAAGCTGTGGGTCTGCTAGTAATGGGTGATAAAAAAAAAACTAGCAATGGGAGATAAAAGAAACAATGGGAAGGATTCCACTGATTGATGAATGGAAAAAGATATTTGCCTTCACAAATAAACTTTAGGTTTGCTGATAAATGAAATTAGACTTTGAAAGATGAAAGAAACAACGGGGAAGAAAAACTCCTAAATTCCATATCAATTTAAAATTAAAAGGGAGGGTTATACATTAGAGGGAAATCTTTGGTATCAGGCATATCAGGAAGTCTGTACCTCTCAAGTACCTCAGCCAGTGGGGAAAGAGAGAAGGTGTGGCCAGGAAATTAGGATAAAAAGGGAGGCTGCGTCCTCCAAAAGTTTGAGAGACCCCAGGGGAATGCCCCATGGCCTCTCCCTTTATTTGAATAAAGTAACACGACTCCTCTGTCTCCTTTTTGGACATAAACCTCTGGTGTTTGTGGATTAATTTTCCCAACAATGACCTTTGAGACTCCTGAGTCAGGCATGGGTTTGGTTCAGAAGTTGCTGGAGAAAGAGCATGGGGAGAAGGCTGTGGGTAAGGCACAAAACTGGGGGAAGGCTTTTCCACAGGATGGTCCCTCAGATGAGGAAATCTGCCTTGCAGCAAGCAGTCCCTGGGTGTGGAGAGTGAGGAGAGGATCCTGTGGGATCCACAGGGGCAGCAGCTGGAACCCAGCACATCTCTGGGGGCTGAGAGCACAAACCCACTCCTCTCTGAAGCTAAAGTGACCCATCTGCTTGTCTCACCAGATTCCCAGGCTAAGCACCTCCTGCCAGCTGTATGCCACTGCTGGATTTCATCATTACTTCTGAGGTAAATGTCAGGTGAAGAAGTAAAGAACTTCACCTCCAGTTTCCCAGCCTTCAAAGCTCTGGGAAATGTTCTGCCCCAGCACATTGCTGGCAGCAGAAGTGACAAGGGGAGAGGGTCCTGATCCCCTGGCAGTGCACAAGGGAACCACAGGCCAGGATGATGAACAGCCACACTCCCTTGGGTGTCCCAGCTAATGCAACCTGTTACTAGGAACA
>NW_005054302.1:1157052-1167517 GCF_000277835.1 Geospiza fortis | reverse complement strand
CTGAGTGTTTTCATCTTAAATTCCATTTAGGGATTTTCAAAAGACGAGGAAGTGATCTAGAAAAGTGACGATTTTCTAAAGAAAAGCAGTCACTTTCTCTTCCTGCAAGATCTCAGCAGTGAATACAGCCTGCAGCCTTTGCAACATGGCCTGCCTAAAGGAGTTTACAGGGCTCACCCCTGAGATGGAAGACAGGCATGGGGAGCAGAGTGAAGCCCTCAGATTCCAAAGGGAAATGTTTAGTTATCCTGACCTGCTACACCATTTAGGCACAAGTCTGTGGTGCTGGAGAGGATTCATACAAGTGTACCAAGTGACCCGGCCCAAGTGTTCATCAAGCCACTTTCCATCAGAGGATAGGTTTAAATTAAATATTAGGAAGAGATTCTTTACTGTGAGAGTGATAAGGTGTAGGGGGATAGAATCTAAGAAAATAAAGATAGTGTAGAAAGTAATCTTACCCCTAAGGAGTTGCAGCTGGGCCAATTAGCAAAGATCAGGAACAGGCCTGACTTTACCAGGCCACAGCTGTAAGCAATGAGAAGAAGAGTGCTATAAAAGAGTGGGGTGGCTGGGTGAGGGAGGATCTGGAATCAGTTGGCTGCTTTGTGAAGAAGAAAGAGTCAGTGCTTGGAGGAGCTGCCCATGAGAAATACCAAGAAGGTATGAAACTTTTGGGATAAGGAGACAGTAATATGGAACCCCTGCAATAAAATGACAACAATAAGGCTCTGGAACAGGTGGCCCCAGAGAAACTGTGGGTGCTCCATCCCCAAAAGTGTTCAAGACCAGGCTGGATGAAGCTTGGAAGAATCTGGTGCAGTGGAAAATGTTCCTATGCATGGCAGGGAGGTTAAAACTAGTTGATGCTTATGGTGTCTTCTACAGTCCTAGCTCAGTGGGGATGTTCCAGTTGACTGGAAGTCAGCAAATATGATGCCCATCTAGAAGAAGGGCTGGAAGAAGGATTCAGGGAACTACAGGCCTGTAAGCCTGCCCTTGGTGCCAGAAAAGGTCATGGAGCGGGTTGGTGACACCATGCAGCCAGTGCAGGACAATGAGGGGACACACCCAGCCAGCGTGCATGTGCAAAAGGCAGGTTGTGCTCAATCAACCTGATCTTTGGTGACAAGCTTAGTAGGTAAGGAAGAGGCTGTAGATGCTATCTGTCTGGACATCAGTAAGACGTTTGATGTTATTTCCCACAGCATTCTCCTGGAGAAGCTGGAATGATCATGGCTTGGATGTGTGCACAAAAGGCTGTTGAAGACAGGACAATGTCCAAAATCTTCATTCCACCTACAAATTAGAAAGTGCAGTTTTCTTGTCTCTGCTTGAATTAATACAAGGTAATTAGCACATCCCTTCAGTAGCACTGCACAGGCACCAACTGGAGGGACAAATCACAGCTCAGGAGCTGGTTTCCCAAACAAGCCATGGCGGGCACACGGCTCAGGCTGGGGCTGGATTCCAGCCAAGCGAGGAAGCGGCACTACCACCATTAGCTGTGGGGACATAACAAGTGCCATTTTCTGTAACTCTTTATAAAAAAGATAGCAATATATTTTTGTCTCAATAATTGGAATGAGCCCTCTTGACTTTGCCAGAGACTGTTGGATGTGCAACAGCTTAAAGTGAATAGGTTTTGCCATAACTTTTTGTGATTATAACTGAATATCACTTTAGTTATTCATTGGGGGGAATTGGAAGGGAAGGAATACCACATTTTGAATTATCACTGGAGATAGAGGTGCTGACAACTGTGCTCAGGTTTTTAGTGCCTAATTAGCGGCATGCTGGAACTGCACCTCCTCTCATTACTCCTGATTACAGCCTCACTATATTTTGTAAAAAATAGTGTGATATTTATAAAACACTTCCCCCAGAGTCTGTGTCTGAGGGCTTTTGTGTTGCTGCCAAGCTGTTCCCCTCCCCTGGGGGCACAAGAGCTCAGACACTGACAAGGAAAAGGGAAGGGGGTCCTGGGGAGCCATACTTCCCCCAAGGGGTTGGTGTAGCTGTGCTGGGGGAGCTGCTGGAGCAGCAGCTGGAGAAGAAGCTGCCACCAAAGGCAGGAGCAGCAGCATCCTCTGCTCCGCAAGGGGCTGGGAAAACTCCACTTCTCTTCATCGAAAACCAGTGTGTCAAGCCAGACTGTTGTTTGGATGGATGGTTAACAACTTGCTCCCTGTCACTTCTCAGGGGTCCATCCTGCAGCCACTCATTACTAGTGCACAGAAAACCAGAAATTCTCAGGGCTGCTACATGCTCTTGGCCAGGCAGAAATCATCCCTGCAAGCTTGGTTTGTCATTGCAGAACTGAGGAGTTCTGGGCTTGCTGTTAAATCCAGGAGCAGGAAGACAGCTGAGGGTAGGAAAGCTGCTGTAACACAGTTTTATCTCAGTGTTTCCTTCTTGCCTTACCTGGCAGCTGCTGTGTTTCAAGGTGAAACAATTTGGGCAAGCTGCCCTGTCCTGAGGCTGGGGGTCACAGCAGGGCAGCTGGAGCACTGCACTCCACTGCTGCCTCCCTGAGACCCCCTCATGGCCCCAGCTCCACCACCATGGCTTAACCACAGCATGAGGAAAGCCCAGTGTGTCTGCTGTGCAGGACAGGAAATTAAAATGGCAATGCATTACATGCAGCTGAGAATGAGGAATCCTGTGGTAAACAGTAATTAATGCCTCCTGCCACAGATAATTATTGCAGTGGCTTACCTTCTCCCAGCCCCACTGGACTGAGGCTGTATGAACTGGTGGAAACAGCCTGATGCCCCTACAGTTTCAGGATAACACAGCAACTCACTGGAGATATATAAATGGATATGAGCAGTGCAAATTTGAAATTAGAAAATTAGAATAAATAGGATATTATTAGCAGGGGACACAGTACCTCAGATAATTTACAGGTGTTCCAAGGATCATTTTTCTTGAGAAGAAGATCATGAAGTGAAGTCTTCTTTCCAATGCTTTTAGTTTACAAATTACTGAATCTTAAGCAGAGCCCTCTTGTTACTCATAAATGGAGATGAAGAAAAAGGTATTGTGACTTTGCTAGGAAAATGAAGCTGGCATGGCTGCCCAAGCCAAAGTGCAGATAGAGATGAGGAGCAGACCCCTGACAGGGTAGGAGATCTCAAAACTGAGATGTGTAGCTTTGTATGGTACAACAAAAGCACTGCACAGGAGCTTCAAGGCTGAAAACAGAGTAAGTGGTAATGTCCCCTCTGGCAAGCAGCATGGCTCAGTCCCTGGTGAAGGTTATCCCCATGTGACACGGACTGCCAGCAGCCTGTGAATCTGCAGCTCTCAAAGGCAGAACTCATGAGTCACAAATTAAATTCTGGGGTTGGGGGTTAGCTTTGAAGCTGCAGCAGAACCATCCTGCTGCTGAGCCCAGGTAGGGAGAGGCCAAGAACTTCCAGTCTGAATGCAAAGGAGCCAAATCTCAGATCTACCCCAGAGGAGAGGGAAGAGAGTAAGAGGAGAGCAGGGCTGGAGCTGGAGGGATGAGCTAGGCTGGGAGTTGAGGCTGAGGAAGACAGAGGGAGGAACAGAAGGCAGAATGATGTGGGTGCAGATATCTGCTCCAAGAGGCAGCATTCAGAGGTGGGAAGCAGGTCCTAAGGAACATGAGACTTACAAAGAAACTTGGAGAGTGAGGTGAGGGCAAACACAGGGAAGAAGAGATGAGTCATGTCAGGGGGAGGAGATCACTGGTTCAGACCAACCATATACAAGGTCACATGAAAATTCTGAAGGCAGATGAACAGAAGGCTGCTGAGCTGCCACAACGAGCCTTATAAGAAAACCAGCAAGAGGCACCTTAAATGAGGAGACATTTATCACTTAGAGGTGTCCCCCAAGAGCAGTAGGATGAAATTTACAGCTCTGTGATACAAAAGGGGTCACATTAAATAACAATAGGTCTTTGATTTTAAAACACAGAAGATGAAAACCAGGCTATTCTCTGTGATACACAGTGGGAGGATGATTGATCATCGTTGTAAATTGAAGAGGGAGAAGTTCAGACTTGCAAAGAGAAACTTTGACAGCAAGCACAGTCAAGCAGCAGCGACACAGGATGCTCAGAGAGGCTGTACCATCTCTGCCTTGGGCATTTTCATAACCAAAATGGACGAAGCCCTGAACAACCTGGCATGACCAGGGACACTGTTTGAACACGGATTTGGGAATGGAATAGCTCCTGCTCTTTTCACTAACCAATTTTGATCCATCACAGTGAGAAGCAAACAAGAGGATGGCATTGAAAGATAATTCCAAAAACTTGCCATGGGCAGACATGAAAAAGAGGGAAACAATCTCCTCCAGCCTGGGGAGTCAGAAGATCACTCCAAGGTCACCTATTTTCTTCAAAAGTCTCTATCTCATATGCTGGCTTTTTTTTTTTTAATACCAAAGTCTTCAGAAGCTAACCATCTTATTTCTTGGTCTATGAGCTCAAATGAGTTTCCTGTACATATCCAAGGTTTTCAGTCCTTCTAGATACTGATAAATTATCAGCACAATAAACCACCTCTGTTTCTCCTGTTGTCTTTCAGTGAAATCCAGAAAGTTGCACAGGCAAGCATGCAGAGGTAGCAGAGGGAGGAAGGCAGTCTCAATCCAGCCTCTTAGTGCATGCATGTCATCAGGCTTATCAAATGTTTCATCTGAAGCCACTGTATCTAGTGGAGAACTTAAACCAGCACAGCAGACTCAAGGTACTTATGTTGTCTGAAAGTCTCATGACTGCCCTGTAGTGCCCCTGAAATCTGGACTCCCCATAAACCCACCCGATGAGCTGGCAGGCAAGTGCATGGATCACTGTCTTCACCCTGCAGCTGTTTCACCAAAACCTGGTGAATTACATTCCCACAAAACATTTCTGTTTTCACAAATCATCCATTTCTAACAAAGTTTTCCTTGCTGGGAAATTCCTAGCCAGTGGTAGCTCTGAAGACACAAGTGCACAAACAGGAGCCTGTTCTCTTCAGAAAAGGCCACACGCCATTAGTGGATTTTACCCTGGCCCTTGGTGGTTTGGTGTTCTCCAATCCACCAAGACTCAGGGAGAGGTGGGTGGGCTCTGAGGAAGTCGAGACACATTCTGCTGGTGCTCTGAAGCCCAGGAAGAGCACAGTGGATCTGAGCCAGTGTCCTGCTGGAAGCTAGAGCAGGGCTCAGCGTGCTGGGTGCTGTGTTTGCTGTGACAAGCGCAGCTTGGGAGGTGGCCGCTGCACGCTCAACAAGCTGGAACTCCTTCTATGCTCCCTCTCCAGTCCCATTGTTTGCCCAAGCAAATTGCTGGGTTTTATTTTGATGTGGAAAGAGAAACATGTTCCAACAGAACCAGATTCTCTTTTCTCAGAAAGCCGCTTTTGCAGCCCTGCTTTTAAAAGCGTGTATTAACAACATGAATGCAATTGCTTTTCGTCACAACAGCACTCTAAAGCAAAAAATCCCTGATACACCGTTAGTCATGAGCAAAATTCCTGATGACATTGAGTGTTTAGTACATATACAAGGCACTGCCTTGGCAGGACTGGTTTAATGTGTACGAATTCTGCAGCAGAATGCAATGTTTGTCCTTCCACAAAACAGCCAGAGCCAGTCCTGGAGCCCAGGTCCCAGGATGTCCTGGTGGGACCACTGCTCTTCTCAGCCACAACCACAATGTTTCAGTCTGCCTTGCTCTTCAGCAGTATGGGGCAACACTAATGGCTGTTTCTACTATCCACAGTGGCCACTGTTCCTCGTGGTTTACCATGCTAATCCAGCAACAGGAACATCAGATTTAGGTTTTAATCTCAGGGCGCAGCACAGGCATAGGGGTAGGCCCATGTATACATTCAGCAACCAAGGAATGACTTACAAAACAAAAAATCCAAACCCTCCAGTCAGCTGGCCATTCTGTAGCTTGGAATTGCACTTTATTAGTCAACATTATTATCATCAATGTTTATTCCAGTACTTTATGAAAGCTATACAAACAATTTCACAGAATGGCATATATATTTAATAACTTTGTCATTTCGTTTATAACATATTCTAGCAGGGGGCTGTTCTTCTCAAAGAGCTGTATGATCAAAACAAAAAAACTTCAGGTCAACAGTATAAGAAAACAGACTAAGCGCAATTTTCCGAGGCTAATTAATTGAGTAGTGAAGATTTAAAATTTTATATGGGATAAGTCAGCTATTACTGACATGTGACTGAAATAATTGTAACTATGTTTGGCTGCATACTTCACTCAGTTTTAGGCTGAAACTTATTCACTTGAATTTATAAAAGTATCCAAATTTACTACAAATGTTTTATCCAAGCCCCAAATGGTATCTGAATGAGAAAGAACAGTTCAATTAACTTAGCACAGTAAAGTTATGAGCAAAGACTGCTTTCAAAAGCCTCTTTAAAATGGAACTGCTTTTTCACACGTAACATGTGAAAGCTTCACTGCTGATGTAAGTCTTTTTGTATGAATAGTATTAATCATCCATAAACACAAAACTTTGCTCACATAGCTTTAAATATGCCACACTTAGGACACCCCTAATGCTTTGACCATTGCTATTTCTAGCTCCAGTGATTTTAAGAAAACAGGGATTTTTTAATGCAAAAATTTTTTTTATCACCAGGCACAAAATGGATTCTTTACCTTATGTAAAACTATGGAAAATTTCTATTAATAAGTTAGGCCAAAATTGCCAACTCTGTATAAAAAGTTAATCTTCCAACTCCGTATTAGGCACCCACATTGTAATGACCTTTCCAAAGATACTGGGATTATGCAGCTCCTTTTCATTTCAGGGGACTTTTACTGTTGACACTGAAAAAATATTCACAAGACAAGCAGGATTTTAAATCATATTGCAATGATTAGTTTCAGGCACTTACATTTCATCAGTTTTTGTTTTTAAGTACATAGCCTGATTCCCCATACAAAAGCAGCAGTTTGAAAACATCCACATTTAGATACCACACTTTAAGCATTTGCACATCTACATTCAGCCTACATTTGCATGAATATGTCAAAATGTTTTTTTAATTCCCCTTCACACTTTAGGAGAAACATTCAAGAACTGACAGATTTGTGGAAAAAACCCCTCAAGTTGGCCATTAGCAAGAAGTCAGTGATTTACATATAATTATCTAGACATCCACAACAGAGCAATCAGCCAAATAAATGGAAAGTTAATGTGACAGCTGAATTCTGATCTTCACATCTCCCTTAATATAATTTAAAAAAATAACAGCAACAATGGGAAACCAGCCTTGATACAAGGCGACTTAGAACCTTAATTCACCAAATTTAATCATCTGTAAGAAGGATTCCAATAAATCATTAATCACAAGACATCAAAATGATTTTTAATGAAAAACACCTCAAGCCCCCAAAATTACTGTAGACCTTGCCTGAAGAATAGGAAAAATACTTCACTGCTTTTCATTTCACCAGAAAAGGTAAGATCTGCACTGAATCAGCATATCAGATAATGCTCAGAGAGAAATGTTGCTTTTTGAGGGTCCAGATACTCCTAGGGGGCACTTGAAAGGTTTGTTCTCTCAGATATTCAAGGCCACAAACTTTCATCACTTCTTGCTTCTGCATCAATCATACCTTTTTTTTACATGATCTGTTTTCCTCACAAACAAAAATATTTTAAATATGTAACTCCTATTCAATTTAATGATTAACTGGATTTTTGTAACCTTCCTGCATGTTGACCCCTACAATCTTACCCAAAGCTTGAGGAAATCAAACAAAAACCAGTTCTGCTCTTAGTACTTAGGTAAACAGGCAGAGAACATCAGGGAATGTTTTCTATGCATACCCAGCCAGGAATGGAAATTGGAGTCAGATCATGGTTCAATGAGATAATTGCCACGAGCAGATGCTAAAATGCCCCTCAGTTAAAACCACCAAACTGAGCAAGTTAGAACAAGATGTCTCAGCTATGAAAACCACTGAGCATATGCTAAGCCCTTGAAGCTGCTATGCCTGTTGCACACAAGAGGAAGAGCAGGCAACCAGTTTAGGCAGCTTTCTGTCCAGGCTTACCACTAATTTTGCAAGGAGTGTTTTATAAGATGGAATTTTTATCACACTTCACGTAGGTGGCTGCAACACTAGAACATAGCAGGACAAGTGCCAGGCAGGCCAGACCTCCTGAGATGTGTGGCAGCTGTTTGAAGCACATTTTCTTGATGGAAAACACTGAAGTGGAACTGGATTACTCAGGACTCAGCACCCTCATATAAATCCGCGATTTATCTTTTTGCGAGGAGGACACTTGGCAGCTGCGTTCTCAGGTTCCTCCTTCTCTCCTTCCAAAATGGAAGTTGGCATTTGTGCACTTAGAGACAAATATTGCTGTGCTGTCACTATTATCCCAGCTATGTTCCTTATGGGAGTGTCCTGCCGAACACACAGCTGTGTCTCCTGATGTGTGCAGATGTACCTGATGTACAGCAAAACCACCAGGAGATGCCAGTTTTGGACACATGGATTCACAGTGCAGGCTGACAATTGGTGTAATACAGACTACCCCATCAGCCAGCCTGTCACTGGTTATAGAGATTTCAAGGCTCAGGGGCTTTTTTCCTCTCACTGTAATTCTTATTAACAAGCTTTTGGTATTATTTTTTTAGATTTTATTATTATTTTTTACTATTATTTTTTAAATTTACCGAATTTGTCCAAAAGCAGCATTCCACTGCTTCATAGTCTTCAAAAATTGTCTTTACTCAATGAAACACAAAATTATCGTGCATTTACTTTTTTTAAATGGACAAGTTATTTTTCATTATTTTACCCCCACAGATATATATTAACTTGTACACAATCCAATAATGAACAAAGACAAAAGACAAGATCTGTAGTAATTTTTGTCTCTTTTCTCCTTTGGTGAATTATGAATAATTCTACATGCAAAATATGGGAAAAAAGAGGCTAATTGGTGTGGTGATATATTTGTGGAACACACTTGTTGATCTCAACTTGTAGTATCTCCCTTTAATACTCCCCATACAGGAAAAGTTACTGGAATTAAAAACAAACAAACAACACCCCCCCAAAAACAAACAAACAAACAAACAAAAAAGAGCGAACACACATCCTATAAATATTGAAATGGTACATTTAAAATGGTTTGTCTCTCTTTTATGAAAAAAAAAAAAGGAAAAGAGTCTCAGAGTATTGCATAAGCAGCAAGTACAGTCCTGATTAATGCAGTTTTTCTCACAATATTCACTGAAGGTTCTTGGTGCCTGCTCTGCAAAATTTGGGTTGTATTAGACTGGGATTAGCAATTACAGTGACACCTCTTTGGCATCTAGCTCCGAACAGGTCTTCATAACCTGCTTCTGATGACCCCTGTGTAACACTGCCATGCCATGCCATGAAACTCTAAATAAGCTCAAAAACAATCTAAAAGGCATCTTCCATAAAACAAAGATTTCATTTTTCAAATTTGTTTTTGATTATGTAGCAATCTTAGGGGGAAACACTGCATGCCTTTCATAGTCTCCTTAAAAAGAGGAGGAAAAGGGTACACCAAGGTTGCATTTGTTCAATCCCATGATTCCAATTTTCTTTTTTATATTGAAGAGTATGTTCACCACAGAGACATGACAAAAACAGAAAGCACCAGATATTGTCAGTGCAAATACCTTATATCTCATCTCTGATATACAACTCAGTGATGTACCAAACACTGTCTGGGGCTGTGTATCGGCAATCTTCCTTGACATGGAAGATGCAGAGAAGATGGATGTGATACAACATTGGGATAATGATTCTCCAGAAAGCCAAATAAATGTGCAAGCATGGAAATAGGCAACTCGAGCTGAATGCTGTTAGCACGTCTTGTAAGAGCTGATCACGGCAGTCACCGCAACAAAGCAACACTCAGTGAAACAGAGTTGAAACAACATAACAATCACACCTCAAAGCAGCTGATGCGCATCAAGTGGTGCTATGCCATGACATTCAAATTCAGCTGATGAACTTGAGAGCAGAGGCATCCCTAGATACTGAATCACTTAATAATACAACTAATAAAATATTCTGACACCTTCACTATTTCTTTCCTAAAATCAGTTACAGAAAATACACAAATGGATCCTAGTGAAGAGTGAGAAAATATCTGTAGATCAGACCACTAAAATATTACACTCCATATATGCATAAATTGTTTCTGGAGGAGCACTCATTAATACAATCATATCAACCTTAAATATCTGTGTACAGACAGAAATTTCAAACAGCAAATTAAACACACACACAAAGGCATGAAAAAGTCAAGAACGGCAGGATGTTTTGAGCATCCCCTAAATTCTCCAAACACCAGAAATCTGCACTAAATACAATATTTTGTCTTTTGGGGGAATGCTGCTTTCATATCTGCTGTGTCAGTAAATAAATGTAAAGCTATGTCTCTCTGCTTCCAGATAGATTCCTGCT
>NW_005054302.1:1135354-1156929 GCF_000277835.1 Geospiza fortis | reverse complement strand
CCTGCTGTGCTCTCTCTCTCCTGGATTATATAACCTGAAGAATGCAGACCAAGGACCTGACTGATGGTCCTTCTGTAATTAGAGTTCCCTAATGATGCCAACATGGGTTCTATAACAATGACCTGGGTACAAAGTACCTTGTCTCTTCTGAGCCCTTACAATCTCTTATGCAGGCAGCAATCACAAGCCACTAGAGAGAAAGAAAGAATATAATTTATTTGTACTTTTATTAAGAAAGTAAAAGATATTACTCTATTTCAAAACTGGTGATATCTACAATCTTCCTTATATATTGAACACACTCTTAGTATAGAAGTTCCCCAAAGAATATATTTTAACAAAGACCAAAGAAAGTTCATTACTGCCTCACCACACTCTATCATTACAACAAGAAACAATGGATTTCAGGGATCTCTGTATTTATGAAACTTGTGTTTGTTTGCATGGTAGTTGACAGCACAGTTCATTTATAGCAATCAATCAGTGGCAAACCTGCTGCAAAGTGAACCACCCCTGAATACAGATTATGCAGAATATTAATTTAGTAATAATTGAGTTCTTGGAGGCTCACAGGTAAAGAGACTAATGTATTATACATCTCACATTATGCTATGAGAGGTTAGAGGACTTTGAAGCCTTGTAAGACCAAAACCATTAATAGTGCATATTGCATTGTCAAGAGGGAAAAAACCCCAGAATTCCCAACACACACAGACTTAAGATCAACTCAGACAAATGTGGGGGAGAACTGGAAACCTTACAAAGTACAGCCACCCTTTGGAAGCAAACGATCAACACCTGCACTGTTTAAACTTTTAGAAAAGTCACAAAAGTACTGTCAGTGTAATACTGCAGCCCACAGGTAATTAACATGCACTGAAACCTTTCCTTCTTTTAGAGATAAAGATAACCAAAGAGGTGGTTTCATCTATGAATACAATTTCAAGAAACTGCTCTCAGACAACTTTTAAAAACCCCAAACCAATGACAAAAGGAAAACAAAAAACCAAACCCACAGATACAAACCACCAAACCACCACCCTATTCCACACGGAACACGTCAGGATGTCCTACCCAGCTTCAAGCTGCTACTCCAGAGGGATACAGATCTGTGGATCCTGCACTAATCTGCCAGCCCTCCGCAGATGGCACAGACTGTGATGGGGGATCTGAATTGGCTTCAAATCCCTATGTGCTAATACCACCTGAATGACACCTAAGGAGATGCAATCTGGTTTATGACTAAATTCTGAAAACACAACTTGGTTTAACAATTCACACATGTACCCCAACACCTAAAGTCACCATTTCTGGGCAATGAAAGGCTACAGATAATCATCACAACTACAAATATGGCAGGGTCTGAGCTGTTTGTGAAGCCTCACATTTATTTACTTGCATTACAGAAGAAGAGTGGACTCCAAGTGAAGAAAGATCCCAGATGATCCAGGGATACTGTAACCAGCTGCAGCTTGTATTTGTGAGCTGGACTCCTGTTCTTTGTCAGTCTCTCACATGTTAATGCTGTAAATTCTCCCATTTTTCTCTCCTCCTGTTTTCCCTCCCACAAGGTGGCGATCCAAGAAATCCCTTGGGTAACTCGGACACATATTTTGTGGGAAGGCACAAATTTGTTTTTAAGGGAGAAGAAGTCCAAGGAAGAACAGTATTTACAACTCCCTTCTCTTCTACCTCAGAGACTAGGGACTTACCAAAAACTACTCCTAGAGAAGCACACCACCGCAAACACAGCTGCCACCCTATGATTTCCCTCACAACACACTGAGTAAGGTACTTAATGCAGTGTATTTAAACACACCTCTCTGCCCAGGGCTCAGGGCAGTTGGCCTCATACAACAAGCTCCACATAGTTGTTTGGGGTTTTTTTAGAAAACATTATAAAGTACAAAAGGCAGGTGACTGACCATCTGGGCTCCACAAAGGATACAGAATGTATCTATAGAGAACATAACTTTATTTAATAGAAGTTTTTTGCTCCAATATACAAAATAAGGGACTGCAATCCCAACTGACATTTACATAGTTACACAGCAAATAAATTCCACCATTTATAACAACTGACAACTTTCCCACACTCCTCACTGTATTACAGTCAAGAAAAAAATCCTATAATGTTTTACATACCAATCAGTTATACTTCATATTTCTGTCTCTTTTAATTCTAAGTTGCAGTTTCTGACATCAGTTTAATTAAGAACTTACAATTATTTCAGCTGCGCTAAAAGAAAAACGAAATATATAATTTGGAATACTATCTCAAAACCCCTATACAAAATAAAAGTCAGTGTCTTATAAAAATACATAGCAGGAGTAAAACCAGTGAAACAACAAAAATGTTTTGAATTTTGTTAAAGTATAAAACATTTATCAACTAGCCTCAGCTTTCAACTACATTAAAACAAAAGAAAAAAACAAAACAAAAAAAAGAAAAATAAGAAAAAAAGGAAAAAAAAGACCAAACAAATTAGCAAAAGGTAATATGACAGTTCTTTTGCAATACTGTACCTTTAGTATGCAAAGGACTTCATCCTTCAAACATGCACCATTATTCAACTGATTTACCCCTTAAACCCTTTTTCTATTGAAAGCCAAAAATAGATGGTAACATTATTTGAATCCTTTCAGAAAAATCCAATCATATTTTTCTGCACCTCCCACAATATTTAGCCTTTACTTTACAATGCTGGTAGTTTAATCATGATACATAATCTTCTATAAAAGAATTCTAGCCAAACCAAGGCATTAGAAACTCTGCATCTTACAAAAGCGATTTGTTATAGTATGACAGTTGCTAAATAGCCCAATTTATTTAGTGACCCTGTTAAAGATTTGTTCAACTGAGTGAATAGGTGAAGTCATTTCCTGAGCTAAAAGATACAGGTAAGTAAATAGTCAGTCATAGCAGCAGACAGGAGACATTCTTTTTTAAAGTTGTAACAGTATCAATAAAATAACCTTAGAAAATTACAGTAATGTAAAAATCACTAGCTGACAAGGGAGTGACAAGGACATCCAAGACCTGATTGCCATAATCTGGAATGCACATCCAATGACCTTCCAGAAATTACATTCAGCTACTGTCAGACAATGTACTCCTAAGTGAAGAATGTCAAATAGTTCACATTTCTTATAGATCAGGTGTTTTGCCAAGATTTAATTCTTAATGCTGTTTCATAAGTCTAAAGCAAGGTAAACTGCTTAGTTTCAAAAATTTCCACTATACAGGACTTAAATATTATTACTTTCACAGGAATGTGGTACCTTCAGTCTCATGAAATTCCAAACCTATTTCTTCTTATTACTCAGACTTAATTTCATGTTTAATAGAAGTTGATCTGCTTTTAGGAGAGGAAATAATATTCTTAAAATTATTTACTTCAATCCAAATCATTCTAATTTGCCTGGAGTATGAACCATTAACAAATCATCAAAGAACTACAAAGACTGGTATACCACCACTGCACCAACGTTTTCTTATGATTTAAGTCTTCTACATCACTTTTTTCACCCATTAGTGGGAAGAGTCTATTTTGATTTAATTAAATAAAGTACCTGAGTTAGATACCAGTTCCTCCAGAAGGAAATCTCTCTTCTGTGTTAAAAATTTTTTCAGATATTGTAGGCGTCGCTTTTGTAATTTTTATTGTCTCTCCTTTAATATTTAAACATAATTAGTTTAAATTTAAATGAATATATAAAATTTCCAATACTTGTTAGAATAAAGGACAATACACAAGATCCTAAGTTACAATAATTTATAAATAAAAAATAAACTATTACAAACCAAATCTTTCCCCATACGGAGATGAAAAGCCATAACCTTGACTGATTGTTCCCGATTGCACGTTATAAATAATGTAAGCTTCTCCAGAGAAGCAAAGCATCCTTGCCTCCCTGACACCACTTTACACCCTCAGTTAAACCACTTCCATCAAGAAGGCAATTGAGTTGGGCCCAGACATAACTTCTTGCTTACATGTTAACCTTCCAAACCTCATTCTTTCAAACCTAAGCACAGGAAACTAACTTCACAGGGAATCCTTTACCTTTTGTACACAAAGTCTGTATAAAATACAGATTTCTAACGCTCCTAACTGCACCAAACCTGATTCAAAGGTCACTGAAGTCCATGGAAGGCTTCAATGGGCTTTGAACTAGGACCACAGAGATGGCATTCCCCAAAGGAAAGCTCCTGCAAGAGTGGCTGGTATCTCTCTTTTTGCTTTTATGGGATGCAGTGGAGATGTGTAGTCAGCATAATACCTGAGCAAATAAAATGAAAATGATATAAACATTTTAAGAACCCCAAACTCTTTTCTTAGTTGTGTGCAAACTGTGCTATTGCCCCTAGAGCTCCCTGCTTTCCTTCTCTTCAGTGCTCGCTCCACTCCAGGACAGAAGAGATGTGAGACACAAGAATCTCTCTTCAACACAGCTCCCCCTCAGTCCCGGGACTGATAGAAGAGGATGTAACCAGACTCAGAGTTCTTTGAGATGTCTGATGTCAACCCGTAGAATTCTTCAATAGCTTGTGCATCAATTTTCTGGATGTAAAAACACAAGAAATTGAAGTAGGAATGTCTTGCATAATATACACATAAAATAAGGTTCCACTCTAAAAGTTATTGTCAAACCAAATTAACTTTCACATAATTACATTAAACAGTAAAATCCAAATCATTCTTAAACTTGTTATGTCTCAGCTTCCCCTCAGCCATCAATTGCACAGAGGGTAGCAGCTATGTATGTTTTACATACAGATTTTTAAGTGTTGTTGTAAGTATTGCATTAAGTTCCTATATATTGTAAGCTAAAACCCAATTTATCTATATCTTTATTTGTCTTCTTGCCACAGAACAGTTTATTAAACAATGGTGAAAGACAGTGGCCATAAACAAAAGAGTTTCTTTTTAAAAACCTAAATAGAATTCAAAGCATTGTACAGTCAAATTGTAAGGCACAGCTCTGCACACACAATTATTGCTCATTTAGACTGGGGTTGAAGCCTCTTTTCATCAGCACACCAGTCATTCTACTTTAAATAACCAGATCCACAACGGGGGTGCATGTGCTCTGGTTGGGCTTACCTCAACAATATCATCATCAAAAAGCAACCAAAAATCATGACTCTTCACTATTGCAATGTAATGTCCTCTGTTAGGGCCACTGTAAAATAAAATTAGGAAAGAACATAAACCATAACACCCATATATATGTAGAGATGCATTCCCTTTAATTATTTTTCTTGTAGAAAAGCAATACTTAACAGCAATTAAAATGGCTACCACTACAATTTCTGTTTGGATGTGTCTTGTCTTTTTTTTTTTTCTCTCTACTTACATCATCCTCACAATACAGTCTTACTTATTATGCTAAATAAAGGATTACAATTTCAAATAAGGAATGAGCAGCACAGGCACAGACAATATAAATGAAATCTTAAACAGAGACAGAGAAGCGAAATCAATAAAGCATTCTGATATTTCATAGAGACAGAACAGATCCCAAACTATTTCTGATCTCCAGAAAGAAAAAAGCCTGTAGAGCTGCTGCTCATCTCCAGTCTCTTTATCTGGTCCACTGTAAACAGAAACTGAATTAAATGGGCAGTTTAGGAGTCTCAAGAAGCTCAGCAACGAGAAAGGCTCCCAGTTAAAACTGTTACAATGTTCAGCCTCTTCAGTTATGGCAGACAAGAAATTTCTCCACGACTATGCCAGAAAAAACAACCCATCAGAACTTTAGGAGCGCCTTATTTCTCATCTGGTTTCAAGTAAGGAAACAGCACAGTTTCTGAAACAGCTGAACCTTACAACTGAAAGTGCACAACCGAGTTAAAGCAGTTCTGGAACTGCCATAACTGGCCAGCAGCACTCCCGTGGCTTTTGTGCCCAGGTCAGGGAGGGAAGGTGCCATCCCGAGGGAGATGTCTGCGCATCAGAGCAACACCATGAAAACAGCATGGGCATCTCCTTCCTGCCCATGGCTCTGAGAACAGAAAAGTTCCCAAGAAGGCAGAAATGGTCAGAACAGCCAGAAATAATTTCTCTTATAATCCAGAGAAAGAGTGTCCCAGAAAACCACGGCACAAAGGCATATTTTCCAAAATTGTCCAATTTGAGATCTATTTATCTTAACTTTCCTCTCTAGTCATTGTGAGAAGACTGAATAAGTGGAGTCAATTGCCCAAAGAGAAAGTGAAATTAGGATTCCTAGTTATGAAACTGTGACCAGTTCAACCTAATCTAATGTCAAAGTTACCCTGCTTTGAGTTTTAGTATTTGACCTTACAACATAAATTATTCTGTGATTCTAGTTGTCAAATCGTAATTTTCAAGTTTTCAATTTGGTGCTTTTATCCACTCAATAAGCAGTTTGTAGAACAAGCTGGTTTTAAGCCTTGAAGCCACAAGAACATTCTTGAATATAGCAAAATCAAATACAAATCTAACAGCCCTGTTTTGAAAGCAATGAAACAAAGTAATCAACAAACTCATAACATATGGATATATTTCAGAAAATGTTGCTCAAGCCTTAAGGAAAAAACCACACCCTAAAGGAAATGCTTTATAAATTAATCTTTCTATAATGCTTCCCTTCCTAAGAAAGCTTTTTTCCTTAAAAACTGTTTTTAAATATTATCATATGATAATGTGTGTTTTGTGGTTTTTTTTTAAACACAGTTAAGTTCATATAAAGATCTCTTATGTGAAATACAGTTACCATGTTACCATGTTTCACAATGATCTCTCAAAGCATCAAGGCCATAATTTCTGTCAGGACTGGTAGCTTCTCACAACAATTTTTTTCCTAAATAAATTTCTTTTTAAGAGGTCTTCATTTGCTATTGATTTATATGACACTGGGGGCTTTGTGTTGTTCGTTTAAGCACAGTTATGCTTATAAAAAAATCCCTTGCTTAAAGCAGAGTAATTACCTTCCACAATGAACTACCACAGCAACAAGGTCATACATTCTGTCAGGATTGGTGGCATCTCCTGAGGTGTTAAATAAACGAAGCTCTAAAGGGAAAACTACTCTATAAGAGAGTTTTGTGTATCGATGCAGCTGATCCATGTACTTAAATCTCTTCAAATGGAGAGCTAGAATCATAGGCAGCTTTTTTACTTTCATCCTGAAAAAAAGAACAAACCCAAAAAACCCAGTGTTTCCAATATCCATCCTAAACATTCAGTCAGTAGCAACAAACAAGAAACTTGTTTTACTGAAGTCTTTATAAACCTTTGCAAGCATTAAAAGAAACCAAAGCAATCAGCTGTTTAAAAGTATATTGTGTTGTTAAACTAAAGGAAGATTTTTAACTGAAAGAGAGAGAGAGAGAACTGAAAATATATTTAAAACAGTAAGATATAGTACATAAAAACAGCTGTGATGAGCTCACATAATAATTTAGACATAAAGATCACACAGCACAGAATTCAATTTTTAAGTTTATCTACCCATAGCTTTCCCGAGTTCCAAAATCAAAACCTAGATCCCACTTGATGTACAGTGCAGGTATTGCAACAGAGCTATTTCAGAGGTCCTGTTCCAGCTGAATTTCCCAGGAAACCAGCCAAGTCAAACAAGCTCTTTAAAATAAGCTTTGTTACACCACTTTGTCACATAAGTATTACTCCTAAGCTTTCCTAGCCATTCATTTCCAAGCCATTCATTTAAAATTTCCAAGGGACACAAATAGCCCACTGTTATGCATCTACCTCCTGCTATCCAAACAAGATAAGGCTGAGCTCTGGCACAAAAATTTGGTACAAATGTTGCAGCAGTGTTTTATGGCAGTCAAAGCCAGAAAATGACCTAGTTCTACTGAGGATTCAGTAGCCCCTTTCCCTAGCACGAGGTATTGACATCTCACATCAGTGCCTACAAATCCTCCTCAGCCAACCATAGCTGGCCTGGCAGCAAACACTGACTTCCAAATCTTTGGGCAATGAATCTGCCCATGCTAACAGAGCAACCAAACCAGAGCTCTCTGCTTCTTGGCACAGCCACGTGCCTCAGACCAGCACAAAAGTCAGCAGGCTTTTCAAACTTTCAGCCCCAAAAGGCAGCTCAAAAGTCTCTGCAGTACAGCCCAGGTTTCAGACTTGTCTATTAAGGCCACACTTTCAGAAAGACAGGAAATTTGTAAAAGACAACCGGTTTTCAAAAGATAGGGGACTGTGGACATACTCCTTGATAACTCACCTGCCCACAAGGGAACCAGAAAATGAAAACAGTTGGAGCAGGGCAGAAAGATGGCAGAAGCAATGGTTTTTTAGGGTGAGTTACATTTTCATTATATTATGGCTACAATTTCTGCTCTCTTTTCAAAACTAAGTCCTCTCCTTATAATGTAACTGTGTTTGGTAATTGGAGCTCTTTCAATGGTGAAGAATTTTGGTACCATCTTTGCTACCTGAGTAGTCCCCATCACAGATATAAACTGTTTTATAGAGATGGAAGGTATGACTGCAGTGAAACTGAACCTACACCCCATGTGAAACCCAAAACATAAGCAATCAAAGCTGTGTTTTGCCATGGAAGTGCCTACAGTACAGGTTTATGTCAACCCAATTTATATTGGTCATGGCTCACATTACCTCCCACACAGAAAAAGAGCTCAGGCAACAGAAAACAGGCCAGGCCTGGATTCACAACCTCTACCAGACACCAATTAGTAAGCTTAGGCAACATGTGAAGGCAGACTTGGCAGATGAGATATGCAAAGGCTGTGTGTGCAATCCATGGTAAACCAAATAACCAGCAGCAGTGGTATAACCAGTAGAGCATGTCAGAGCTCCCACTCCTTAAGCCAAATACTTTCTCAGATAATAAATAACCACACAGTACACAAATTGACAGGTTTTTCAAAGGTGTAAACAAGACTAGAATTATTAGGCAGACAAGAATTGGTTTTAAGCAAACATCATGGTTTTCAGGCTTCCACAGAGCTTCTGATGATTTTCAGGAGCTCTGTCAAGCAGTTTAGCACAGCTAATCAAACACTCTCAAGAAATCAGAAACTCAGTCAACAACAATAGTTACAAAAAGTGCTATCAAACTGAATCTTTCAGCAACTGGAAAAATTATGTCATTTTCAAAACAAAATTAAGTTTAAGAAGTCACATGCAATCAATGACTTCATCATTGCCAATTATTTTTTATTAGTCCTCAAGAGCTTGTTTTGACTTGGCTTTTTAACTTTTTCTTGGTCTTAAGACTATTAATTTTCTCACTTGTAAAATAAATAATGATCAAAAGAGTCCCAAAACGCTTTACATGGATTCTTACTACTCATGGAAAGAGACACATTGAATTCTAGCAAGAGGAATGCAGGCAAGTTACTTTTAAGTGGAAGAAGAGTAGAAAAATTAAGTGGAAAAGGGTGTTCTCTCCTTTACACATACACACAAAAGCAGTACCAGAGTATTTTCATTGAATGCATGGGTTATTTGTCTCCTTCCCCAGCTGTGCTGTACCTTTTATGTGCTTCTTGCTTACTGCGACACTCTTCACAGTAATACTTGTATTCACTGCACAGAGTTTCTGTGTTGCTGAAACCCCTGAGTAAAAAACAAAGCTGTAAATGCTCATTTTTTATATGACATATCCATATAAATGCACAATAGCAGCATAACAATACACTTCAATCTACATAAGGTAGAACAGGCAGCTTATTTCCTGCTTTCTGGGTAACAGGTAAGGGCAAATCACAAACATCTGGATTTTTGTGCCTACCTTAAACAGTGAGTGATTGAAGTATTCTGCTCCACATCAACTGAAAGGTCTAGGAAGTCTTCATCCTTGCTGCTTACCTGCATGAAAAGAAGACCCAATAGAACATAGTTAAGACAAATAATACTAATTTACCTCTGTTTTTCAGTACCACTTTCTATTGACAGAATGCATCTTTTACCCTATAATATCCTTTTAAAAAATTTTACAAGTGGCCTTTCTATTTCAGAGATTTGCTGTATTTTCTCTTTTTTTTCAGGAAGGGTGAAGTGTGTTTGAGTCTCTGGGTGTATATAATGCCAGTTGTCATTATGCTGTGATTTCAGATCAATGATATTAATGCTGATATATAAGTTTCTTCTACACCTCAGATTTTTCAGAAGAACAGAATCACTGTGATTATTCTGCTTAGTGCTCTCACTTCTGTTCCTCTCTGACTCCCTTGAACTGAAAGTTATGTATGTCCATGTCACACTGTACCCAATAAACAGCATGAATATTCTGAAGCCTCTTCCAGGCTAGACTCATACTATTAAAGGAGCAGCAGACACTAAATTTGGCAAATGAGAGCTTGGAGCTTGGTCTGACAGAGGCAGACCAAGCTCCAATAGCAGCCAATTCTCAAAAAAAAAAAAAAGTAAGAATAACAAGGAAGTAAAACAGAACATTCTAGAAGCAGAAAATAAGTTCCACCACACACCCTGACAAATGATGAAAAAATCCACAGCTGCCCTGAAAACCAACTATGCTACTGAAGTTTTAAAAACCAGTTATGCGCAACCTTCACTTTTGCCTGCTAGTGTGTCCTCTCTGTATCTAAATATTCTCAATGTCACTCATGACAATGGTCTCTGCCTAGATACAGAAGTAAATGCTTTTAGAAAAGATACCTGGCTGCAGTTTCTTGAGTGAATGCAGGAAAAGTGAAATGGCTACAGGGAAATAATGTAAGCTGATTCTTTTAAACATGAGATTTATGTTCTCTTTTCAACTCAGAATGGAAAAAAAAATAAGTGGAAATTTGTTCTCTGATAATCAAGAGATGAGAAACACACAGCTCCTAAGGGCAGCGTACATGGAGAAAAAAAGAAAAAGGCAGATGGTCAAGACAACCGTATTTGAGCATTAAAAACACAGGGCAAACACAAACACCCAGGAAATTAAGTTGAAAGGTTCTGTTAATACCTGTGAGAAGACTGGGCTCCCACTGTTCTGACCCTAGTCTTTCCAAGAGTTAAGTGTGCATGTCAAAAAACACCACTAAGTCAGTACACATAATTTCAACTGCAACATTCAGATGCTCAAGTATAATCTTTATACTTTTAGAGAGATCACAGAACACATATGGAAAACTTCCAAAATGTTCAGAGTGGGAAAAAAAAGCTACCTGCATCTTCAGTGTGCTGCACATTCAGGGATGTATTATGGTTTAGTTGTGTGGTCAATTCTTCAAAATATCCCCTTGCAAATCACTCTTGGAATTATCAGACCTGCGTTTATAACACTAGGAACTCTGGTGGAGATCACTGTAACAGGGGATTAAGAATGGCTCAGAAAAAAAAAATCAGTTCTAGAAAACACTCTGCTGCTGCAGCCTTCAGCTAGGACAGCTGGAATTAGGGAGTCATGTGATCAGTGTTATTCAGACATGCAATTAGATAATTCTTCTGCTTTTGGTCTAATCAAGGAAAATTATGTGAAACAATACAGATTTCACAGGCAGCTTTATCCCACACAAAAGCTGTAAGGGCAATGGAGAGGAGGGAAGGGATGTATTCTACTTGGTTAAAAAGAGATTGGTACTGAAAACAGAAGTTTGCAAAAGGACAATTTCCATTCTCTGTGATAATATGGCCTTAAAATACCTCACTCAGGTTAGACAGCCCACTGGGCACTGAGGACCATGAGGAATCATTGAAGGCTATATTGCAAGAATAAAGTGGATTTTTTTTTCCATTTATGTTGGTGATTTATAAATTGCTATTCTTAATTTTTAAGATTCCTTGAGCCTTAGTGTAGTATTTGAATATAGTATTTGAATATAGTATTTGAATAGATTTTTCTAACATGAACTTATACAGTTTTAATTAAAAAAAAAAAATTAAAGCCACTCTGGAG
The DNA here is from genome assembly GCF_000277835.1 of Geospiza fortis. Lineage (NCBI taxonomy): Eukaryota > Metazoa > Chordata > Aves > Passeriformes > Thraupidae > Geospiza > Geospiza fortis. Next base: position 1,145,052 of record NW_005054302.1, on the reverse strand, counting down.
TCTTACAAGTCTCCCCCCTCACTTTTTGTAAAGGTTCTATTTCAAATAAACATCACTAAGCTTCTCAGACTACAATCAGCAGTGCTATATATTTCAATCATCTATAGAATGAAAAAGATTACAGGCACAATGAGAAAACCTCAGCACTTGCAGGATCGAGCCCTGATGTGTTTAAAAAGCTGTCTGAGTGCTCCTAAGAGGAACATCTGAGTAATAGTGAGGACTTTGGATGTTCCAGAGCTCTGGCTGAAGAGGATGGTGTGCTGTTCCCACGTCACGGACATCATCTGCACCCACACAGCTCAGCTGTGCTCTGATGACCAAAGCTGCACAGAACACAAAGCTCAGATGGCTGACACTCACAAAATCCATTATTTCTTACACTTGGGAATTCCACTGGCAATGTGAATCTGCTCACTGGCAAAAGAGCTCTTGCAGCTCTAGAGTGCCATGTGTGCTAAAACAGAATGTAGTTTTAAAAGAAGCTGAAACAAAGTGTGTGATTTATCTTGGTTAAAAACAAAAAAAAAAAAGAGAGAGAAATGAAAATTGAGCACAGCTAAAGGCTCTGTAGTACTCATATGAGAGAGAACACTGGGATTTTCCTTATTGCCTTCTCTCAGTCCAAAGCAGAACTGAGCCAAAGGATTTTATGCCTTGTAGAGTCATTTGAACCCAAGAGCAAGACCATCACCTGGAGACTGATACGGTGGTTTTGACAATTTCCTATATTTCTCTGTAGAAGTACTGGCCACATTTAGCTGTTCAAAATTTAATCTTGATGAAGCCAATTATAATACTTTCTGGTTTACTCTTATCCTTCCTTAAACTATGAGAGAAATCCATAAAACCAATTAACTTCTAGACAGTTTCTATAAATTAGCCATAAAAATTTACATTCACTTCATCATTCTGCCTCTATCAAGGAAGGGTGAAAGCATTATAAAGAGAAACCACATTAAAAACATACAAAGACAACTTACAATCCCTTTGTAACATATTCATTTAATAAATTGGCTTGCTTCACAACACAAATCTTTATTGAAGAATTATATCTACGTTCCTTACACTCCACTGTCCATACTTAAACTGAGGATGCATCTTTAGATAGTTCAGTTTTTATCTTTAATATGGGCTAATGAAACAGTGCATCTGGAAGGATGCTCTTTTCCATAACCAGGACAACCAAAATCAGAATAAAGTTTTGCTCATTTTAGGAACACTGAGGAGCTTTGTCATTACAAGATAATGACTGTCACTTTCAGCAAAGATATATGTTATGCTTTATATTTAAATATGCAATAATTTTCCAATTTAAATTAAAAATATACTGGGGCTATTGTCTTGTCATTAAGAAGCAGTAATTCATCCACTATTGCTTGTAATCTTGTACATGAGCTATTTCCAAGTATTCCTAACATTTTAGCTTATATTTCTAAAGACACAAAGAATCTAAATGCCAACAGCTCCTAATAAGCATCAAAACAATCATATATACTCAGTATTTTTAAAAATAAGACACTATTCACAGTAATATTGCCCATTTATTGTATCCAAATGTGTTTCTACATGCTCATTTCCAGGTCACTGTGTTTTAGACACAAGCTGACATACTAAAAATACAGAACCTGATAAAATAGTTTCCAGATTACTTTGATTATTATCTTGTTCAGCAGTAGCTGAATATTTCTATTAGCTACAGCTAACACAAAAAAAAACCAAGCAGTGTTAGTAAAATTCTCCAAATTGTGACAGACCTGATAACTAATAAAATATGTTAGCAAAGAGCATATCAGTGTTTTAAAATTGCTTTAAGGATGGTACCTAGATCAAAATCCTGACAGCAGTAATTCATAATGCCACAGGGAGGAAAGATAATGATGCCAGTTGTGTCAAAAGACTACACTCATGTTTCAAGGGGAAAAAAAAAGAACAGCTCAAGAACTAGAAGAGAAACAATTGATAGTTGCCAAGAAATACTTATTAGGGAGGGGAAATCTGCTAGAAAAAATATGGTAGCGTAGAATGAGCACCTAAATTACTCATAGTCTGCAGTTACATTATACATGACATTATGAAGCTCTGTTCTTTGAAATAAAAGAGATGGGTATTTCTAGAAGACTGAGAAAATTACATGAGAAATATACAGATTTGATTCCTGCCTTCCAACGTCATGCTGACATATCTGCATTACCTAATTAAGTTAAAGAAAATTGGCATGAAGTTATACAAAAACCACAGCCATTTAGCTTTTTACAATCTCTAAGGAATAGATCATGACAGAATTACTGTAATTTTCAAATTGTGCTGCTTTGAGTCTTTCTCAAGCTGGTAAAATCCAATTTTAAGTTTTTATGAAATACATTCTTTCTCTTATCATGGAACTTCTCACAAATATTTTAGTATAGCATACTCAGAGAAATTTTATTTCTCAGGATGTAGTATTAGAAGAATTCCTGTGGACAGACATTTAGGGAAGGATTACTTTTCATGAACATGAAGGTATGTTTTTTGAGAATACCAGTCTACTACCAAAGTGCCAAAAGCCAACCATTAGTATCTTGATTTCAACGGCTTTAAATTTAAAAACTAGCAATCCATGGAAACTGATTCACAATATTTAATTATGAGATGTATCAGTAAGCACAACACTAAGCTATTTAGACACTAAATTTGAGAAGAACCTCACACCCATAAATCAGAGTTTATTTTGTTTAAGAATACACCACTTTAGAATTTTCTGATCTAAATTTTGAAGGTGATTATGATCACACTGACAAAAAAAACAATTGGGCATTTTCCTAACATTGATCAAATGTCTCTTCCTACAATTCATGCATCGGCTGCTGGAATATTCTTACTAACAAAGAAAAACTGCAAATATACACACAACTATAAAGATCACTGAAGAATTAAACAAATATCTTGTTCTTCTGGGAGAAATGAACTGTGAAGCACGAAGCTCTGAACGTGGCAGTGTTGGTGTTTACAAAGCACATGAGAACTTACAGTTTCACAGGTAAGACACCTGGTTTCGTTAGTTAATGTTCCCTGGAAGATCTCGTGCACCCAGGTGGGGTCTGGGGGGCTGTTGCTCTCACTGTCCACGTTGCCATTGGGCAGGCGCCCGTTCTGCTTCTCCTGCTTCCTCTCCTCTTGCAAGATGTCCGCAATGGTGTTCAAAAGGTAGTTCAGGAACTCGTGTGCATCCTGCTGCATGTAGTTATCAAACAGTTCTGCGAGATAAAACACAAGGCTTACTAACTGATCAGTTAGTGCTGTGCTACAGAAAGTTTTTTAACAGAGTCAGATTTCAAAACCAGTCCTTGATTTCACATCTTGAATCATTCACAGCAATACAACACCAACCCGAAATGCCTACTTGATAAACTAAGCCAAAAAAATAGGGGGTGGGAAGAGAGGACAGCAAGTCAGCTTGCACTGAGAGAAATCACTCATCTGATTGGAATGATTTGAAAACTGAACCATAATGCAAGAAAACCAGGGCACAATTCAACACAGGTGTATGTGGGGTGCTGCCAGAACTGGTACAGGTCACTCTGCCCAGCCTCCAGATGCCACTGGTTCTCCTACAGGGGCTATGCCGTCTCTGCCAAGCTTAGGTCAATGTCTTGGATAACACAGATTCAGTAATAGTCACTTCTTTTCTCTCTGACCAGGAATTGCTAAGAGGAAATTTACCTGCCTATTTAAAAAGCATTGTATATCCCGAGCTTGTATCATGCAAGTCTTTTAATGTGCAATTATTTCAGTTTGCTGGCAGTCCAAGAATGTTCTAAGAGACAGGTCTTCAGTGTACAGGAGTGGATAGATGAATGAAAAAGATACTCAGTGAAGTTCAAGTTTCGAAATGCATACAGGCACTCCAGGGAAGCTTTACAGTCATTCACCTGATGGCACCCAGGAATAAACTTCAAACAGAAAAAAAAGGTCTAAGGTTATTAGCTAAGTAGGGAAACCCTGATGCTAATCTAGGTCATTTGGAGAGCTTAAGTAGTGCAATAGGTCAGGCAAGAGTAGGAACCATGTAGTTTATTTAATGAACTACTACACTATTTTTGAGACAAGTGAGTTCAATCTAGCCAATTGCAAGATCTTTATTTAATCAAGTAAATCAAGGCAGGGCAAGAGCTACAAGTCTCTTAAGGTAAAAGACTTCAGAGGTTCTTCACAATGTAGTACCACAGGTCAGGGCTTTGTGCCCAGTCAGTAATAAGCATTAACTACAGCAAAGTGAAAGCTACAGATTGCTCATTTTACAATTAAAAGAACTTTATGCAAATGTAACAGTACACCTCCAGCTGACTTCAAGCCAGCAGCTGCTTCCCAGGCAATTAAACTTTACGTCATTAATAGAGAAACACAGAATTGCTTGGGTTAGAAGGGATCTTAAAGACCATTGAGTTCCAACTCCCCTGCTCTGGACAAGGACACCTTCCAACAAGACCACGTTGCTCAAAGCCCTGTCCAACCTGGCTGTGAACACTTCCAGGGATGGGGCACCCACAGATTCTCTGGGCAACCCACTCCAGCGCCTCACCACTATCACAGTTGATAATTTCTTCCTAATCTCTAATCTAAACCTGGCCTCTCTCAGTTTAAAGCCATTCCCCCTTGTCCTGTCACTACAGGCCCTTGTGAAAAGCTCCTCTCCAGCTCAGAGATGTACAATATATCCATGCTGTATTCAGACATTGCAAATAAAGATGGAGCAGCAGCTTTGGAGTCCGGAATACATTAAGACTGTGTCCTCAGTTATCACCCTGGTATAGCTGGATATTGACTGAAGAGACTCTAGATTGGTGTTGCACATCTACCTGGCTCTTTAACTCTTCTTTAAGGCTCAAAATTATAAACCCTTACAATGAGCACTTAATAGCATATATGATACGCATGTAATTGCAGCCTGAATGTAGCTATTTATTTGTACAAAAAGTGAGAGTATCATCATTAAAAGAGGTCCAAAAATACAAGGGTTGAACTTCTACATCTGACTTCTCTACTGAAGGTTTTCCAATTGCCTTGCTCTGCGTAGAATTTTAGTGGCATGACATAATTACACATTACAAAGAACACTTTCTATAATGAACTTAATGGCTCCTGTGGTTTGCTTTCTGCTTTCCATCTGAATGATTCTCTGCATTTGTTATAATGAACTGTTTCTGTAAATGTATCAAACACAAGCACACTTACCCGAGGATACATGCCAAAGAAGGGAATGAGTTTTCTGCTTTGCACAGGCAAGTGATTGTACAGCACCCAAGAGCTTTTTTTTAACAATATCATTACAGCTCATGGAGTGCATTTGCTGGAAGAGCCATGTCAAACTAGGAACGCCATCATAATATTTTATTTCTTGTTTTTACTACGGAGAGTCATCATTAAAATGCTTTTTCAGTCTGTATGCATGGTCTTGGAAAAGACTGCAACAGTATGAACACATCTATTGCAGCAGCATTAAGTATTGTACCTCATACAGTTTATGTAAATATAGTAATTACTCCTTAAGGAAAAAAGTTGTATTTTGATAAAAATGTATCCAAATTGAGTAGCAGATTACAAGGTTTCATTTATATTTTAACATCAAATAATTTTCTAGAACATTCTAATGAATTAGCCCTGCAGATAAGAAACAAGAAATGTGAAAAATCCCTAGAAATCTCTTGAAATTTAGGATAATGATGACATGTAAAAAACAATTTGCCAAAACTACTTAGTAGTTTTAAAAGTAGGTCATGTTATATATATATATAAATTCTAAGTCGATTTAAAAAGGTGGGGGGCTTTAATCTAGATTCTTATGGGCAAGTCTTTCCACAGACTCAGTTTGGGAAACTGATTCCTCCATTTAAAAAACATTTTCTTTAAAACAAAGAACAAAGGTTTTACAGTGAATTTTGATTGCAAATACTGAACTCCCAGAGAAACAAAACTAGCAAACAATTTCATAAGCAGATAGTGACAATATGACAATGCACTTAAGCTTTATTTGAAGAGAGAGAGACAAGGATTCCCTGTCAAAACTGCTCCAGGGTTACACGCTTATCCTGGGGCACCTCTTGTTTATACTACAGCACCAAGAGCACTTTCTATATAGGCACTCTACAGAGCACAAATACACAGGCATTTAGCTGGCATACACTATGTCAGCTTCAGAATCAAATCATAATTGCTGTAATTGTTACACAAGAAAAAAAAAGGTTACCATTTTCTTTCCGTAATCTTGTTATAAATTTCTTGGGAGGTATTACTCCAACTTTTTTCTTCTGGGTGGCTATACTGTGGAAGAGATCAGCTAAGCATGTAAGGAGATTCTCCTTTTTTCTTGGCTGACTCTTGTAGGCTAAGACTTTGTCTCGAAATGGTCGACAAAAATAAAGTGCCTGGAGAACTGAATTGCAGTAGCACGTATTCCCGAACTACAAAATAAGAGAGAGATCTGTGAGTTTGCATGGCATTACTGTAGAGAGGCAAAATTAATTTCAAGCTGTAAGAGAGTGCATAAGCAGAGGTCAACTTTCTGCAAGTCATTTCTTCCTGACTTTAAGGTAGAAAACATATTGACGTTGCACAAAGCATTACCAAGTACACAGTATGTAAGTGCATGAAACACCTAGGCTAATTTGAACAATAGTATTTAATTTTGTCTCACTTAAAATTTAACTTATTGGTAATATTTTCTATGTATTTGGGTCAAAATGTTCAAAAAATACCCCCAATGCCAAAACTCCCAAAATAAGCTCAGGTAAAAATATCTGTCTACCACATATCAGTCACAACAGCAATGAACATGCACAGCATGACCTTGTACTGCAAAGAAATCCAGCTGAAAATGGAGAGTGCCTCACACAGTTCAGGAATTAGATTGTCCAAATCTTAATAGCTGTCATCCAAGTCCAAAATAACTACTTTAACCTGCTCCTACATTTTCAGTTCTCGTTCCAGGGTGACAAGATTTGTTTAAGGAAATTCCTGTATGCCAATGTGACATGGCCTGCTTAGGCTTCCAAGCTATGGCAGTTGGTAGCTTGAAATCAAGACTGCAGGGAAAAGAGAACACAACTGGGACGTGCAGACTTTGAAGGAGACAAGCCACTGGACTGAAAGAGGAAAGCAGAATCATCAAGAAAAGTGTCCATAACCCATTTTGTACCAGGACACCCCAGGTGGGACACTCCTTCCTCAGACTCCTTTAGGCACCTAAGGCTACTGACACTGTCTGCAGCTCAGCCCAGCACTGCAAACATTCCACCACTCCTGTGAAAGGGTTGTGAGCCACCAGTGGATACAGCCATTCTAATTTCATGCTGCCATTCTGATTTTAAGCTGCCCTCGCCCTACAGTGGAATCTATTATCCAACACTGAAAGTGTGGGAAAAATCTTTACGAGGCCCTCAGCAAGTAACCCAAGCCTTCAGCTGCACTCACGCAACCTGCAAATTGAAGCATGCACCTATTGCACACATTCTGCAAAATGTGGAAATAACATTCAGATTTATGTTATATAGAGACAGCAGCACATATTGGTAGCAAATTCTGAGAGTTTATTATTATGAGGGGGAGAATTATATAGCAGAGACTGCCTTCAGAGATATTTTAAGAGCAGGTTCCTTCAATAGAGAAAAAGAACTAAAAGCTTCCACATCTTAGAAATAACAGAGAAGTAACTACTTTTTGCTCACTCCCAATTAAGACAAACAAGAGCACCATGCAATTTAATTACAAAACTTAAAAATTAATTACTTTCCTCTATTTTAAACAAATTACATATGAAGAACTACTTTCTAAATAACCAAGACACACTCAAAGAATAAGTAAGAAGCATATTTTAAAAAATATTAAGATGTCATTAAGGTATCCACATTATAAGGTGATGAATTTAACATCCATTATTCTTCTTTATTTAAGCTAGGGAAATGCTTATATTAGCTTCTTTGTGGTCCAAATCTGCAAATAAGTCAATGAACTTAAGAGGAAAACTGGGGCTTTTTACCTTAAAGGAAGCTGATGAAATCACACAGTAGCTTAAGTCAAAACATTTAATATTGTAAGCTGTTTAGGAGTTTATAATTAGAAACAGCCATAAAAAGAGAACTACATTAAAGTGCTAAGAAAGTTCTTAAAATTTAATCAAACTGGAAAACTGCTAAAGTTTCTACAGCATGCATCAAAAGATGAAAAGCAAGCAAATTAGAATTTTCATAAGATTCCAATTTTAAAAAGAAGCAGTCTGATGATTAATTAGAATGGCAACCATGCATGTGGTGAGAGACAGACAAAATATGAAGACCTCAGAACACTGAACAAAATTCAGATTAATTTAATATGAATGTATGTTAACCTACATGCCTGTGAGTATGAAATAAAAGCAAGCAGATTAAGTTCCTAAAAGGCTTTCTCCAACCAGATTCAGAAACACAGCAGGCAACAGGAGAATATTTGAAAGCAAACTCCTGAAGAAAATTTAATTAGCTCACATTTGTTTTATCTCTAAAGCATCAGTCTTTATCACTTCAAAACTCAAAATATTTTTAAAATAAATGCTTCCAATCATGAAAAATATTTATAAGGCTGTACCTGTACTAAGCAACAAGTGGGAAATGGTTGGGAGGTTTCTAGACTACGCAACTCAATTTGCTAATGGACAAATGCTGGTCTTACCACCAGTATTACTTCAGTTCCCAACTTTAGAGAAACACCCAACACCTTGCTCCAGACTCCCCATGCTCCCACCACCCACTCTCACTCTGCTTTCTAATCCTGGACCTTCAGCACTGGGCTGGAGTGCCAAGAGACACCTTCCTCCTCCTCCTCCCCACCCCAGCCAGCACTGCCTCAGAGCCACAACAGCTGGGAGTGCAAGCCCTGCACTGTGGGACTTCATGCTTGTCCAGCCTGCCTCAGAACAGCAGCAGAAAATGTAAAAAGACGTTGTTGGGACCATCTTATGCTGTGCATGACTAAGAGATGTAAAAAACCCCACATTTTTTTCTTTTTATCGGTTCATTCTGTTCTTCTTGTTTCCTTTCTTGAAAATACTGCATTCATTATGTTTTACACACACACACCTCATCTTGTTCTCATTTAAATTCTGAAAGCAAAGTTACAACACCCAAACCTATGTGGAAAAATGAGACAGTAGGCAAAACAAACACACTGCACACCCATGAACATTTATAATCTTATAGCTTACTCTTCTGATGCACATACAACTGGGAAGAAATGTGGCTGTTGAACCCCATTCTACAAAGAGATTTAAAACAACTTAGATCTGTTTGGAACACTGTCTTTGAGCAGCTCTGGGGTTCCTTCCAGCTCTGATGCACTGGCAGCTCTAACAACTTCTCATTCTTGCAATAGTCCATTCCAGTGAAAAGGATTTCTCCAAAACACACGGATCCACTGCAAGAGACTGAATAACCAAACCTTCTGCTCTAGAAATCTGGTAAACTGCTGAAGAGTTTTCAGAGCAGCTCTCTGAGATTAAAAATCTTTATTTCATCCTCACTGGATAAAATGATTGATGTAATTTGTGAAGCACATACATTTGAACAGTTTGCATTACTGCCCTGAAGAGGGAAGAAAAGTGATAAGCAGACTTGATGCTCCTGGTTGTCCAGATGCACGGGACATCACACTCCTAATGCTTTCATTACCACATATCTTAGATACTTCCT
>NW_005054302.1:1122463-1135227 GCF_000277835.1 Geospiza fortis | reverse complement strand
TGCTGATTTAGTGAATGATATTGTCCCTTCAAGTCAAAGTCGAATTTTCCATTTCCATCTGGTCATCCATATGTTTCCCATAATTGCCCTTTCTTAGGTCTTCCTTTACCTCTCAAATTGCTCTTTCAGCACATCCTCTGAACAATCCCTAGATTCTACCATAAAGCAGGAAAAGAATTAAGACAGGGCTTTTGCCTCCTCCTCTTTTATGCTACCTCTGGAAAATTGACAGATCTCTATTTCAGAACTGTCATCTTTATCTAAAATGCTTTTCTGTATTCCAGACACCTCAAATGGCCACCTATCACATGGTTAGAAAAAAGCTACTGACTTCCACATTATTTCCCTTTTTCCCATTACCCTGGAGAAAGTTAGGACAAACAAAATCAATAAACAAATTAGAAAAACTTAGCAGTAAATGTTAACAAGTCTCTAGGAGATTCACTTTCTATAATTGCTACAAATAAATTAGAGAAATCAATGAAGGCAAAAACTGTGATTTCTATCACTTCTCAATCTAATAGTACTAATTTATTATCTAATTATCTAGTATTTCTTTTCATTATCTCTGTCATTCTTTCCAGTCATTGGCCATAGCTAGTTACTTTCACTTTTCCTGGCAGATTTACATGCTGAAAGTTTATTACACATTTATGGTATGCATGTGCTGTGTTAGTAAGCACAACCTGCAGAACAGACCTGAAAACCATTCAGGCATCAACATCACCGAATTTCCTTTGCCAACCACTGTACCTGAAAACCAGCACCAGTGTGCCATAAACATAATGAGATCCCATTTTATTATTTGTTACAATTCAAAGAATTTTAGCCCATAAAATTTGTTTGAAGCTAAAATAAGCAAAATTCCTGTAGAAGACAGAAAATTAAAAGCACTCTGATATATTGTAGCTGCCTGCCTCTTAAATGAGTGCAATGACAGATACCCACTCAAATTTCTACTCCCCCTTGAGTACAAAAAGCCAGAATTTGTTGATCTTCATGACATATTAGGAAGACTGTCCTTTACTGAACCTTCTCCTAAGGGCACAAACTATGTAAAACTTTAAGATTAGGTGTACAATACAATTTCACCGTTAAGTCTTAAATCCTCTCTGGACTTGGACAATAAATTAGGAAAACGGTTCATCTGTCAACAGAGTAACAGATTTGAGAAACCCTGTCACTGGAAAAATGGAAAGGCTCAGTTCTGCTGCAGAACTGACAGGCATTAACAGTGAAACTGCTGCATTTCCTCTTCTGAGAGAAGTAATGTGGCATTCGCAGGGGATTTCAGCTTTCATGAGAAAGGAAAGAAATCACTTGAATTTAAGCGATGGTGTTTTGAGATGCATGGAAGTCAGCTTGTCAGTGTTTACTGATTCCACAGTGCATGCTGAGACTGCAGACTCTCAAACCAGGTCAGTGCTAAGTATCTGGAGGTAGGCACATGTTACAGAACCAGGACAATATTTAAATAATCAGTTCCATTAAGAAAAGCAAGACAAGAGCTCTTGTTAAATCAACCTGTTTTAACTATGTCATTTCTGAAGCCCAGTTAATTTAATATTTCACATCAGTATAATTCACTTTCTAACAAGATACACTTTTCATCAGTAATATCAGAAATTAAAGTTTAAATCATTCCTTAAAAATAATTATTGATTCAAGCAGTCCAATATATTTTTTCTGCTTTCCTCTTTGGGCTGAATTTTTTTTTACTCCCCACCCAATAGCAGATATAAATAGCAGATATAAATACTTTGTAGCATCATAGTCTTTCACAAGACTTTTTTTTTCTTTTAATGTATTTATTTTACTTTATTGGCATATTATGAACAACAAGCTACATATTTTACATAGCCTTCTTTAAGACTTACACATTTTAATAACTTGAAAGTGATGTAAAAATTACCCTATGACTGATAAGACAAAATAAAAATATTCAGTAGAGAGCCCATTTCAACAATTCAATAGCATATTTCAACAAATGCACAAAATACTAAAACACATTTCAATAGTATGACTATTCAGTGATTATATCTTTCAGAATTTAAAGTATTCACTCATCCCAGTCTTGTTTAACCAACCCATTCCTGTCCTTCCAAAGCAGTAAGTTACAGTCTGAGACTCACATTAACCAAACCAAAGTAGTGCTCATTGACTGGAAATTGCTCCGGACCAATCTCTTTCTCCAAAGCTGAGGCATTGGCGCCCTAGGAAAAAATCAAAGGCAGCAAAATATTAGTGGGGCAACAGTGAAAGCAGCTGAGGAAGAAAGTTTTTCAGCAAGGATAAACAATCAAAACCAACTAACCATCCATAAAAAAAACCCTGCGAAAACACCTGATTACAACTAAAAATTACCTTAAGAGATGTTTCCAAATATGTGCTGTTCTAAACCATCTCAAAGTTATACAGTTTTTATGTATTTTCACGCAATTACACTGTTTCAATGTTCTTTACTTATTATTTCCAGAGTCGAATTACTTTAGTAACACTTGCACTAATACAGGATACAAAGCAGGTCATACAAGGCCGACTGGTCAGCTCCTTGTAAGAAACATAATTTTCATACTGTAAAGCACATTCCATAAAAAGTTAAGAAATGCAGATTGTTCACAGGAAGCAAAGAGACTGATCTGCTTCACCTACACTGAAAATATAAGTTGTTCAAAGTGCTTTGCTAAATGCCTTGAACTTTGTAAAGCTAAAAGCAAATGCAGAACAGCTAGCGATGGTGTGCATTACAAATGCTGCAGCCTCTGCCCAAAAAATCTGTTTGGTCTGATCCTCAAAAAGAAGTCAGAGAATGTTTCTTTGGTTACTCTGTGGCGTTTGACTGAACTGCTGCAGTAAACACTGTGTTTCAAAGAAAAGTGTTGGTTTTTTTTTTAATTAGAGACAGAAAAGCTTGTATGCTGGAAAATTCAGAGAACAAAAAAACCCTAGCTTTGGATAAGCTCTTACATTAATTGCTTTTAGAGAAATGGAAATGTATACAACTTTTTGCACTCAACAAAACTGATATCTATATATCTGTATCTATCATATATATCCTCAATGAGACTAATACATGAGTATGAATATTCCAACTGGTCTAAGTGCAGCTAAAATAGAGCATAATACACAGCAAAGAACCTTAAAACCAGGTGCAACTCCATCCCAACTAGTTCATTTTTTACACCAAAGATACAACAAATAGCCATTACATGGCATATTATAACAACTAAATGACATCAAAATCATGCACCAAAACCAGCACACAGGATTGCACAGATTAATTACAGACAGGGAGAAGTGAAACAGAATGAATATTAGAACTCGGTAAAAAATGTATAAAATTAAAATTAAATGATGATGTGGCATGGTACTGCAGAACTTTACACAAACTACCTTAGCAGTTCTGAAACTGGAAGCATGTGCTCAAAGGTCCATGAGGAGTAACAATTTTAACCAGAATAGGGTAAAAGCCAGGAAAACTCCACACTTGACACACTGCAGCTCTGCTCCATTCACAGCATAGCCCTAGCTGCTGTCATCAGTCACATCCCCTCCAATTACCCAGTTTGATAAAGCCTCTCCTTTCCTGAGGATTTAGCTGCAGGGCTTATTACTTTAGAAGGTGTTTTCAAATGGAGATTATAGTGGTGAGGAAAAGGGTTCTAAACCTTCATTTAAGATTAAAGCACTTGGAGACTCTGAATATTTCGTTTTGCAGCCTTATTTAAATGCACCCACAAGCTCCAGCAAGGTGAGTATTACAAATAAACTAGGAAAAAGAAGGAACTGTGGGGGACTTTTACGCTATTGTTAAAATCTCTACCTCTTTAAAAATAAATTCAAGAGCAGGTCGAAGGAAATTCTTTCTCTTTTCAAAGCTAGGGTGGAGTAGCTACTTTACTCCATCTTTGAAAGGTAAATATTATGATATAAACATTGATGTTTGTGTTTGTGCAGACCTGAACACTGTATTTAGTTTTGTAGCACAATAAAGATCTGACTTGGCAATAAGAAAGACATGCTGAGATAGCACCAGATCGTCATGGTTTTCTGATTACTCAAAGAAGCTTCATTCAAGGCTCAGACTTTCACATGACTTCAAAGCACGGCATCATCTATGTTTAAATGCAGTTGTTTATGAATGTTATTACAAACCAGCACGGATGTTTTACAACAATGTAAAACCCCCTCGAGCTACTCAGATTTCCCTTTACAGTTCTCTTTTTGTCTGTCATAAAGGATGCTATCTCTCCCTCCAAAGTAATCATTTATACTGTGCACGGTGTATTGGTTGCAAAGAGCAGAAATACAGCAAGAGTACACTAAAACGCCTGTTCACAACTGACCCACAAAAGCTATTTTAAAACCTAATTATCCCTTGCTTCAAAGTGTTTCCCAGTCATGATTACAGTCCACATCATCAGTCCCAGCTGACTCTTCCATTATGCAAACACAGATGCGGGGGGAGCACTGCAGCAGCACTATTATGGTACTGTATCATCTCTTGGACATGAGGACACAGGAGGTTTAGGGCAGAAGTGGGAGTGCCCCTCTTTTCATCAGCCAAATTGGAGTTACTGGACTTGGGAACCAGACTTGGGAAATTTCAGGCTGTGCTATATGCTGTGGAGTAGAGAATTTATTCCTCTGCCACTTAACTGGGATCCCCAGGGAAAATTCCCCAGTAAAACTCTCTTTTTTGGGGGGCTCACTTAATAACAGATACAGCAGGTGTTCAGTCTCCACACTGCAACCTGGCTTTGATATTACACAGGGGACAGAAAGGAACATCATTAAGTTTGGTCAGCACATCCACCTCCAATTTCCCTTGTTCTTCTGAGGGGAAGCACACATGGTCATTATCTAGAAATGAGAAGCAACAGAGGCACAGCAGAAGTTCAAGATGATGATAATATTGCAGTAGTTCTGGGATTTATCACTTTTTGCATAGCATCACCTGTACAGCTGCACAAGCAAGCCCTGCCTTACACTGACCCCCTTCCAGCGCAGACACAATAGTACAGGCAGAGAAAACACTCATTTCTTATGGTAGAAGAAAAACAGCTTGAAAAGTGGAAGGTTCTGCAACTAAGGTGTGTTTACAAGAACAAAATACAAAATCAAGATTTGCTTTTTATTTGTTACTGAAAATTAACAATAATTACACAAAAACCTTCCACAAACCTAATGAAAGTTAGGTGTAAAACTGAACTATTTCAGATTTCATCCTTCAAAATGATAAGTAATGTAACCTTTATTTAATCATGTTCAAATCAGTTGAACATTAATTGCTTTATCTTCTCCATCAAGTTAAAGAATCTATTGGATTTATAAAATTTACCTTCAATTCTAATTTCTTAATGAAGAGATAAGAATCTGTGTTTACCATGGAAGTACCTTAAGTAAGTTTCTCAACTTTTTTTTTTTTTTAAAGAGCTTGAGTTTGTAAAATTCAACATATTTAACACTAACTAGATGAGGGTTTATTTCAGTTTAGTGGAATCAAAGGCCAGGAAATACAGTGGAATAGGAATGTGTATTATCTTTGAAATGTGTATGGTTGTATTTTCCTGATTTTCATGTTTTACAAATATACATCATACCAAATTTCTAAAATAAATTAAAAAGCCCACTGATGCCATACATTTCAAAGGAAACGGGCAGAAAAACAAAAAGCAGAGACAAATGCAGATTTGGGTTTTTTTGTTTGTTTAGTTTTTCACTTGCTGAAACAATGTCATTAAATGCCATTTATTACTGCCTTTTCCCACAGCCTCAGAGGCCACACTGCTGCGGTGTTTCATGTTGAACTAGTCCTTCTGAGACACACCAACAGCTGACACAGGGATAAGATAACCGGAACCAATCTGTAAAACAAATCAGTTGGTGCTTAGGATCTGACATACACACCTTGGGCTTCAGAGCATTCTTGCCAGCTTAGTTACAGGCTGGTTTTGCGACTGAACACCAGCTGCAGCTGGTCTATGTTGTCTGATGTAGTTTCCTCCAAAAGTCATCTAATTTGTGCACTCTAAGACCGCTCCCAAAATGCAAACCAAAGTATGGTAAATTGGGATGACACCCTACATTAAAAATACTGTCTCAAAACATGTCAGGAAGCAGGCAAACAATTGCAGTTTTAAAGTGTCCTACCTGGTCATTAGTATCCGACCTTACAGGCAGAATTTCACTTCCAAAGCCTTGATTCATAACCAGCCTAACGTGCTTGGAAGCTTACACACCTTATTGGCCTCGGATAGGGGTATTTGATCTATCCCTTTCTAGAATAAAGATCACTTGATAGCTTGGTGGGTCATCTTTTCAGTTGTTTAACACCTTTATCCTCTAATTTAACTGAGCTGTAAATTTCCTGAATAAAATCAGAATTTCACCTTCAAAACAATTTTCTTTTCTGAAAACTTACATTTGTCACCAGCATCCTGAAGATCCATTTCTCCCTTCACACACGCACTATGCTAGATCCTTCCCTACAATGCTCTCCACCTCACTCAAGAAGCAAGGTACAACACTGATTAAAGGTGACTCAAATAACTAAACCATGTTGCACAGGCATATGCAAGCCAAATTTTTTAAACATGACCTTAGCTATACGTAAATGAACCATACCACCACACAACACAGAACTATCACTCTTTCTAGTGACAAAAGGGAAGCAAAAGGGAAACTCAGTAATCAGGAATAGCAATGCTCCTGAACAAATGTAAAATTAATGGAATTATTTATAATTTGCAAAAATAAATCTGTACAGAAGCACTCACTAGTGCTTTCACTTTTTTTTTCTATTAGATTCTTCCTTGTCTATGCAACTAGTGGAGATATACAGAATTTCACAGCCCAATGCACTAATTAATGCACTGTGACAGGAATTCCCTGCTAAAGAAGAAATGCAGAATTCTACTCTTCCAGTTATGTTTTATCAGAATATGTGAATGCATACATTTCTGTGTACTCACATGAATCAGGACTAAGAGCAAAGAGAACAGCTATCTTAAATCAGTTTATATTTGCTGCTTCAATGGCAACCAAAACTGAAACACAATTCTTTTGCTACTGTTTCTAGCCAGGAAGTAACAGTGAAATATGAGTGGGATTCAATAATCCTTGTTGTTAATTTCTTTGCAAAAGAACATGCATTATTAATACATTAAATATTTGGATAGTTTCAGTTAATGCTTTTAAAATACTTCCAAATAGTGTTATTTTATTAATCAGTCTAAGACATAGTACTAAATACTCTTATCATGTGCAGCTAAGACAAAAGATTTTCTGATATGAAGTAAAAACATCTCTGCCTGGCTAAGGGAAATTATACCAAAGCACAAAATAAATTTCTCTTCACATTTGGTATGTCTACCAAACCCATCTTTTCGAGCCCCACTGAACATTCACAATGTATTTTCCTTCAAGCAACTACATATACATATGCAGCACTTCCTTGTACATGAAAGTGTATGATGGTGTATCCTTTTGAGTACTGAAGTCAAAGACAAGTTAATATTTCAGAAAAATTAGACTCACCTAACTACCCAAAATGCAGGGCGAGTGGGGAAAACACATTTGCTCAATAGTTGTTTTTGATAAACTGCATCCTGTGGAGTGTTTCACATGCTTTTATTACTTACATAATTCTAGTTTCAGAAAACAAATATATTGCTTTTATAACTTCCCATTTTCATAGAATCATAAAAAGAATTTGAGTTTATAAAAGATGGTAAAAAAATGTTTTCCTATTCTGGTCTACTTATGTTAATACAACCTTCTGGTTTTACACTACAGAAAATATCTAGATTCTTTTTTCCTCAACTGAAAGATCAGATAGATCTTACTGAAATAAACCATTTGTTAAAAGCATTTTACTTTGGCAATCTTCCTAAGCCATGAAAACAAAAGTTAGACCTTACACAGGGCTTTTATACACCTCTTCCCCTCAAGAAATTTAAATAGAAAAGCCCCTTTTGCCACATTTTTACAGAAGCATTCCTAGAAGTTTTAATGCAAATTAGTTGCTTCAGGAATGTAAAAAGTAAATACAAAGACTACATAGTTGACCCATCTAAATATTCAAGCATTGTCTAGTAACAGGATCAGTTGTTCCCACTGACACAGCTAAAAATTCTGCTGCCAAGACCAGAGTCCAAATTCATATTTCATTTCTCCTTGTGCTTAGAACAGGCAAGATGAATACACACATGTGCAGGTGAAAAGAAAATGGAACACTTACATAAATCAAATCATCCAAATAAGTCATATGTCAACTAAATCATTCCCTGTGCTGATATAAATACTGCTTTACAACTAGGTGACTTTGAGAATTTTTTGTGTCTCATATTTGATAATTGTTTTATGTTAGAGTCAAATTCCTATTTTGATGAAAATCAAAAACAAATTTGTCAAAATTAGTTAGTATACTAAACAGTGCCACGAGCCCAGTATTCTAAAGACCAAATATAAAGATTCATCTTTTATTGTAGCATGTTACAGCTAGAAAAATGATGGTGACAAATGCTTGAATCTTAGTGTCATGTTTATCATCCAAGTGTGTCCTGATAAGAACTCCAACAGACAGCAGACTTCCTCACTGTGGTGTAAGCTCCTACCCCAACTGCCTAACAAATACTTCTCCAAAAACTCCTGGGCTTGCAACAGAGCCACCGCAACAGACACGTGTCTGAACACTCTGGTCCCCAGAGCACTCAGATCCAGGTCATGGTGCCAGAGTGAAATGCAGTGGCTGAGACACAGCACGTGTTCCTTCTTGCCAACTGTGCTACACGAGCAAGCCAGACAGCTGGATAAAGGAACCCCACAATACTGTGGTTTTCTCTGTGTTACTTTAGTCCTTTCCTTCTCTGCAGTTCTTTTTCCATCATCTCTCATTTTGAAGCTGTTTTCCCATAACTTTTCTTTCCTTGCTGTAATTCAATTCTCCTTTCTTCCAGCGTGGGTCCTCTGTATACTTCCCTGTGGAATCTGTTAACCTGATCATCACTTAATGTTTAAGTCTTATAATCTCTGCTTCAGAGGAGACAGTGCAATTAGAAGGACAGGACTGAATACACCATAGCCATGGCTGGCTGGCTGCAGATTCTGGCAAACATCAATTTACATTAAGTGCAGATTTCACAATCAAGTCTGAAACCCTACTGTAAACAAACAATTCCTGAAGCAGTAAGAAAGCCCATAAATGCACACCTCTCTCACAGTTAGCTAGAAAATTTTCCTGCATCTGGGAGTTTTTATAAAGCCTCTCTGCTATGACACTCAAGGTAAGCGCACTTCAACCTTCCCTCAGCTGGGCACTTCCAGGCTCTGTTTCCTCTAAGATGCCTTTTCCCACACATGCTTGTTTCAACTCTAGTACCTCTGAAACATCTTCACCCTTGTGAAATGTGACTGAAATGGACAAAAGGGCGCTGGTGACAGTGCCCCTCGAGAAGAGGCAGGCAGGAAAAGGACAATAGTCAGCCATTCAGAGTGACTCCACATGTCTTAATCCTCTCAAAAACAGAACAAAAATTTGCATTGTAAGATAAGCAGAGGTTCTCCCGCAGAACACACTGTTACATCACACAATCAACATCTAACCACCAACTATGTATTTGATGTCAGCGCTGGGGGGCTGAAACAATCACTGAAGACATTCAGTGACAGACCCTGCATGCAAGATGCTGAGACGGCAGACAGAAAGGGACAACACTCAAAACATGAAGATTTTGATGTCTGATGCTACAGCTTCTAGATTAGCATAGTTTTAAGATATCACCATATTTTTTCAGGTTGTGCCAACATTATCAACCGCCTTCTAGAAGAAACACTGAAAACAAGTACAACTTCCTTGTGCATGTCTGAGACTGACATCTTGAAGGCTTTTCATAGCTTGTAAGCTACAAATGTAATTTCTATCTTCTCTCTGCTTCAGCTACTCAAAGACTTCATGCCTTTTAACTGCTAGCAAGCGTTTCCTAGATTCTAGACAACAGAAGCAGAAGTACTAGATGCAATCTGTGAGTATAACATGGGGCACATCTTCATTGCAGTTAGCCTAGGTTACTTTATCCCTCCTCAGCCATGCATAAAAATCCCTTACAGTTCAGCCAAGTAAGGCTATGATTGCAGTTTTACTTATGGACGAGGGTAAAGACCAAGTTCTACTTTTACTGCAAAGACTTTAAAATAATTTTAAAAAGTAGACCACACAGTTTTAACCTCATCCATTTTGCAACAAGAACAGTGGCTAAAGCACTCAAGGGCAAAGGTATTTTCAGAGCTTTTCCACAATCTCCAGCCTTGCAATTAAGACTTACTACATCACAAGGAAGCATGTGAATGGTGACACACAGCAAAGAATTGCAAGGAAGCTGAAAGGCAATACAACACTAGAACACATTACTGTAGAAAGCACTCTGTTAACATTGGGATGAACACTGAGGTGTTTGATCAATGAACTACTGCAGCACATACAAAGGTACCAAACAACACAGATAGGATGTCCTCTTGGGAGATCATCCCCAAAAGGTACTGCAGATAAACTAAACATACTGGTTATCACTCTTCACTGCTCCCACACAACAAAACACAATATACTACTTTATAATATTTGGGGCTTGGACAACAGCGGTAAGACACATAAAATATAAATGGGTCAGCAGAAGCAAAACTTAAATTTGGATTAAAAAAAAGAAGCCATGAAATGCAGAACTGCAATGGGAGAGGTTCTTCAATACAGTTCTAGACTGCTCTGTTATAGACTAAGCGTATATGCATGCTAGGTTTGTGTAGGCACAAACTGTCTCTTGACAAAAATTGCCTGTTACCGGTTTTGTACTAACAAGAACTTTTGTCTTCACAAGAAGACATAGAACAGTCTGAGAGTTCTTGTAACAGGCATGGGAAAAGGCAAGAAAAACTGGTAAGAATTCTTAGGTAGTTGTCTGGCACTTTATCAAAGTGTGTTGACACAAAGAAGAATTGCCAGAAAAAAAACAACAGTATTACTCAGCAATTATAATCCTCTTCAATTTTGTAAAACACACGCTTAAACATTTGACTCTTGTTAGAATTAAAAAGATCTGCCTTGCCTCAACCACATGGTTCTGAACAACACCACAGTAAATACCACGTGCTCCTTCACACTATCTTTACAGATATACTTATAAGCACAGTCTTATATTAACTGCTGAAAAGTTTTTACAGCTAGTATCCTATGCTAGGTGTCTCATATCACAGTACTATTAAAGCTTATGGATCAGAAAGGCCCAGCAAAAATCTTATGCCTGGAATTTATCCACCTCAGTGCACATGACAGTGATTGGACAGATAGCATTTAATTGCCATCAGAATTTCAGCTTTATGGATACAGACACTTCAGTCAGTAATAAGATTTTTGGTTGAAAATTTTGTTTCAGGATTGGCCTAAATCTCAGTGACATAACATCATTTCTAATAAACATACGCACAGAATAATCTTAAACGATCAGCTTGTCCAGACCTATGGTTTGTATGCAGTCCAGAAGCAAGCAGTGAGAGGTCTCACACTTGACCCAAATCAAGAGGCCAGCACTGAATTTATGCTGACACAAAGGCCAGCGGCCAGCTCTGGGTGAAAAGATGTCAGCTAGAATTGCAATAAAAGTTCTCCCCAGCTCAGGGAACAATCACACTGATTCCTCAACAACCTAAAACCTGCCTTCAGAGAATGGAAACTCCTGAAGCACATGGCACATGTCCTACCAATCTGGCCACATCAACATGTCAGTATGACACCTGATAAATATACAGCTGATAAATTCAAGAAGTCAGACTCTTTCAATTCCAAACTAAAATATGTCTTCTCTCATGTCAAAAAAACCCCATTATTCCAGTGACTAAACACCACCTGAGCAATCCCATCCTATGGGCTTACAGATATTCACTCAAAATTCTCACAGGCCGCCTCTAAAATATCTTTTAATGTTTGAGACATTCAAGCCTCCTTGCAGCACGATTTATGAAAACCATAAATCAGTTTCCAATAATATGAAACGTAAGCATTTCCCACTGTTTGATGAGACATAATAATGGGAGCAAATTAACAGAGTAGATGACAGAGTGTGTTCTTCCCCTTATTCATCTCTTCCCTTCCCCCGTGGAAACATATTTGGTAACAAGAACTTTCACATGGCCATGGAATAGGTAGAAGAGAGCACAAATGTAAGAACTTCTGCTATGAACGATCAGCACATCTCTTCCATAACAAGCAGTAACTTCTACTGACTACGGGATATTTCCTTCCTTAAATTCATCACTCCTCCATCAGCAAATCTACTAAGCTCCCCACCCCTCTTTAAAACAACCCAAGAGAGCTTTATCACATCTGTGCTTCTGCTTATGGCTCTAATTCACCATGACAGAGAGAGTAATGAGAGAGCAATCCCAGGAAGAAGCCTCCTGTCGGGACCTGGGTGGATGCCCACCAGGCAGATCACACGGCCGGGCTGAGATGCCCGCACGTGTCCGGGTAACCCGGGGAGCACTGCCCGTGGATGGGCGATTCCAGCCCCAGCTCAGGAGCGCGGCACTCGGAGGGAGAGCAGGGACGCTACGGAGTGTGCCGGGAGAAGGAGGGCGCTTCCAGAAACCCGACCGTAACCCCCACACGCCTGCAATGGGCAGCCCCGGAGCGGCGGCGATGCCCCGGAGCGCTGTCCCCGCTCTCGGCACACTTCGGAGAAGGCTGCGCTCGGTCCCCCCGCGCTCCAGCCCCG
>NW_005054302.1:1112339-1122049 GCF_000277835.1 Geospiza fortis | reverse complement strand
CCCCTCCGCCCCGCCCCGCCCCGCCCCGCCAGGGCCGGCCGAGCTCGGCCGGGCGCGCCCGGCGCCGGGGCAGGGACGGACGGAACCGACAGATCCGTCAGTGGCACCAGAGTTGGTACAGATGGCTCGTTTGTACAGAGACATCGGATCGTCAGGGTTGGAAGACATCCCTCAGATCTTCAGTCCAACCGCCCACCCAGCACTGTGACCCCTAAACCACATCGCCCAACGCCCGATCGAGACGCCTGTTAAAACACATCCAGGGATAGCGACTCCACGCCTCCCTGGGGCAACCCATTCCAATATCTGACCACAGAATAGGGTCTGGCTAGAAGGGACCACAGTGCCCCAGCCTCAGACATGTGGGAAAATAAAGCTGATGTGCAGAGTAGTCATACCAGGTAACTGAGGACCTATTTGAGAAAGAGCTTAACCATGTTGTTTGTCTGCAGATTGTAAGAAGAAATCTGGATGACTTGTTCAAGATGTTGATACTTGCACTAAAGAAGCACAAAGCTAGCCAAGATATCTGCCACCCTGTCTTTTTTTCATACATAGGAAAAATCTAGTAGATCAAAATGCATTAAGAACAATATCAATGCACACAAGGTCTTAATCATAAATACATCTATTCACTGTAAAGTGTTTTAATATCTATAACATTAAATCATTACAATTTCTACCATCTTCAGAAGTACTTGTTCTTTAGCAACTATGTTAATGGAATCGTAAATTTTCCTTCAGCTGAAACATAAAGAATGTGACTTTAGAAAGTATTATAAATGAACTCTACTGCAACCTGAAATATCCTGAAAATGGTTTTGTATCACATAAAACCATTTTATAAGATACCTGTCATCTCGAATTGTGTATTTCAAAAGTATAGTAGCTGAGAAAATGAACACCTCTTGGATGAATACATTCTGAAACTGTTGCCACAGAAACCATGGGGGAGGACAGCATCAGGGGAATGAGAAAGAATAGAAACAAAAGTAGTGGATTGGCCATTTTTGAGCAAAGAAAAAGCAAGAATGGGTATTTAGCAGGATAGACGTGTCAAACCTCCAGATATCCAGCAGTTCATCTACTGAAATACATTTGCTGCCAGAAACATCTCCAAAACAATCCCTTACAGTATTAATCAGACCCACCACAACAGACAGTCCTCTATCATCCAGAGTAGACCAGTTTCAGAACATGACAAGAAAAAAATAAGGCAGTGTGCTGTCTCCCTAAAGTAGAAAAGCACAAAAAGCAATTGCACTGTTGCAGAAGCTGATACCATTATCTGGGAGATAATTCAGTTTGGAACCAATTATGTGGCATCAAGTGGAACCGTTTAGGCCAGAGAATACTGCAGGAAATTTTGAAAGGCACTCAACTGGAAAACCAGAGATTGCCTAGAAGTTTCTTCCTGCCCATAAATTAGAGAAAGAAGGTAAAATATACTTGTTGTGAAGTGCTCTTTCTGTCTCTAGTTGCAAGGCAAAAATTCAGTTATTTTGGAATTATTTCAGTTATTGGTGGATTACATTTCAAAAAGCATGGAGAATGTATGGCTGTGCTGGCCTGTATCTGGCAGGTAAGGATAACTGTGGTCGGAGACTAAGAGCAGCTGGGAAGATGCTAAAATGGTAACATACAGAGAGACTGATTTTGTTCTGTGTAAACTGAGTTGCTGTGTTATAAGCAAACTGAACTCACACCACACAGAATGAGGGGAAATACAGAAACACTTTCTGTACAATCAACCATTAAACTAGAGTAAAATATGAAGAAATGAGGAATAGAATTGAAAATCATCCTATAATTGTCATCATCAAGCCCTTTGGGGCAAATGGAATTATTCAAAAATGAAGCATATTTGGTGAATTAAGGAAAAATAGGGTATGTAGACCAGGGCTGGGCATGTGTTTGTGTATGCTTGAGGCTACAGAGTTTTGAAAACAGAATGACTGTAATTCATATAGATCAACATGTTAACTGACCTGGTCTGAGAAAAGATATCAGCCATGTCTTGTATCACTGCCTGACAAAAGGCAACCAGAGCATCTTTTCCAGCTGGCCAGCCAATCTGCTGAGGGGAACTGTAATAAGAAAGAAGGAAGTTTCTTGATCACAAACCATGGGTTTGGGGATAATTTTAGCCTGTCTGATATCTGCTGCAAGTATAACACATTAGGATGCAAGCAATCAAGGAGATTTCTAGAAGGCATCAAGGGTAACTTCTTAATTATGGCTGAGCCACCCGGGAGTGTTTTGCAGCTGGATCTGCTCTTCACTACCAAAGAGGAACTAGGGATTTAGTAATCAATCCCTTGGTTATCAAAGCCTGGGCTGTAGTGACTGAGGAGTGGAGTACATGATCCTGTGCAGGCCACGGAAGGAGAGGAGGAGATTATCAACCCTGGATTTGGAGGATTAGGCAAGTTTATTCAGGAAACTGGTAGATGGGATGCCATGAGCAGCAGCACTGAAGGGTAAAGTTACTCAGGAAGGCTGGCAGGAGAGGGCTGGGATCCTAACAGCAGGAAAAACAAATAGAGGCATTAGTATTTTCAGCACTGAGAAAGCAAAGTTGATATGCTGTCAAGATAGAAAGAGTAGCTAAATGAGAAATTAAATTTATTCTGGGATCATCATAAGATCTGCATTGTTTGGTAAATTCATCCCATTCAGATACATTATATTTCAATATAGTCTCAAGTAGAGTCACTTAAAAATACAGTGAGCAGGTCACATCTGCAAGAGATGGGGGGCTTTGGTGTGCACAGCAGTGACTGAAAAGAAATTTAGAGTGGCCAGGGGCCAGTCTAATGCTATGGTATAAGCAAATAAGTGAATCCTTGCCTATACAACAAGGGAAGCAGGGATGGGGCAATCAGGAAGAGACATTATTTTCCCTTCAGATATGGCATTGAACAGATTTTTGTGGTAATACTGCACTAGCGTCTGGTGTCCTTGTTGTCAAAAGAGTGCTGAGAAATTATTTGAGGCAGGAGAAAATTCTTTGTATGGAGAAACTTAAAGAGCACAATCTGCTTGACTTTTCAAAAAGACTGGAAGGTATCTACAGTGATCTTTAATCTTGCAGAGTGAGAGGCATAACATGAAAAATACCTATAAGCTGAACTGAAACAAGTTTCAATTATAAATGGCACACATTTTTTAACAGTGGGAGACGTTAATGGTTGGAATATGCCGCCAAGAGAAATGGCATCTACACTACCTCCTAAGGGCTTCACTAAAGAATGGATTATTTTCTCACAGAGGTACATCAGTTGAACAGATAGAATTATTTCTCTGCCCTGAAAATCTCTCAGAGCATGTTGTGGTTATTGCATAGCATTTGTACTGCCACAACATCTAAGAATACAAGTCAGTGGCCACACCACTTTGCCTTCTCAGTCATTATGTGAGACACTAAGAGAAAACCCCATTCTATTTTCTGAAGAACTTACATTGCAAGTGTGCAGAGATACAGGGGAGCAAAGGGAAAATATAACAAGGGTAAACTGTTGCTGCTTAACCTGTGCCTCTCCTTGTTTCATAATCTTGTGGTTTGGCAAGCACCCAGCTTACTCTAGGGTGTGTGGGTAGGTTGGTTTCAGAAACTGAAGAGTAGGCATGGTACAGGTGTGTTTGTGCCCGTATCACCCATCTGCGACTATAGATGGTTCTGCTGAATCTGGGACATGTCAGGTTTTCATTAATGTTGCTTGACAACAGAATTGGTCCCACAAGTCTATTTACCCCTCTGCTAGCCAGTCAAACCACCAGCTGGTCTGACTATTGATGCATTACCTGCATGCAGACATAGCACACCTGTTGTTGGACTTGTGCACAGAGTGCAGGAGCATAGTGTAACAGGATATTTCAGGTTGGACAGGGCCTCTCGAGGTCTTCAGTCCAGCCTTCTGCTCCTAGCACAGTCAGATCTGAGGCCAGAACAGGTTGCTGTGTGTATATGGCAGTTAGGGACATGGGCTAGTGTGGACTAGGCAATGCTGGGTAAACACCTGGATTTGATTTTAAGGGTCTTTTTCCAACCTAAATGGCTCTATGATTCTGTATACCTCCACTTGTTCTGGAAACTCTTAAATTTGGATCCAAACGTAATAGTGGGGGTGGAGGGGAGGCAGTTTTGTCCTTGCAAAAAAGCCATCTGAGTTCACCATCTGTATTTTTATTGACACATATCCCAGTGAAGGTCGTCCATCATTCTCATGATAGATTAACCAGCCTTGCTATGGAAATGCATCTTACTTTGTGGACAATGGGTGTTCCAGGATTTGTGCTATGAGGCAGTAGAGAGTAAGACACAAAGGAAATTTTCCCCAACCCATATCTCATAATTCCAAGAAAACCTGGTGCTGCATAAATTATACAGAACTGGAATCTTAACACATTATGAAAATTGAAATTGGATCCCTCTGGGGAACTGAAGAGACAAGAGGAAATATATTTAGAAAATAATGTTATCAAACCATCTTGTACTGACTGACAGTGAAATGTCTGTATTAGTAAACTATTTTTGTAAATTACATGGAAGGTAGGTTTTCAGAAAATACAACTATTTCCATAACAGTTGTACATGCTCTCTGGCAGCCATGACAGGGGTGGTGGTAAACTCCCTGGATACAGGAGGATCTGAGCAAGTAGTTAGACAAATTATGCATTTTATTCATAAGCATAATCAAAAGCATGAGTTGTCTTAGTTGTAATCACAAGCAAGATATGAACAAATTATTATCATAGGAAAGTATATAAAATGTACAAATTATAATGTATAATTGTACAATAGATAAATATTTTTTATTTATTAGCATTTTTTATCAGTAGATCTCATAATATTTTACAAAGAGGTGTGAGAAATAATCCTTATTAGACCAAATCTGTTAAGGAAATAGATTAGGCAAGAGGTCTCTGACACGGTAAAATTTGCTCATGATGACTTTTTCCCTTACATTCATTTTAGAAGATCAAAGATTTCCTCAGTAAAGGTGTTGAGTTCTCTTGGTTTTTTGTTGGTTTTTGGTTTGGTGGGTTTGGTTTGTTTTATTTTTCTCTTTTTAAGCAGAGGTTAATATTTGTTTCTTGCTGAGTTCACACACGGAGATATTTTCATACTTTGATTTTCACAGCTCAGCTGATACTGGGCATCTTGCCATATATGTATAGCTGGCAAACAATTAATCTGCTATACAAAGGATAACCAGCATCTGAGAAGCTAAAAGGGAAAATAAAAAATGTTATGCTACTAAAATGAATAAAAATTTCTACAAATATAAAATATACATCAGTTAAGAGAGATTTCCAATGGACTGTAAAATATAAGAATTTAGTTGTGTTGAAATTAACAGTAGATTTCTAAACTGTTATCACTGTTTGAGTCTTTAGACTTCTAAAAAAAGGCGGCATTCTAACTAGAAATAAAGTTATAATTTGTAGAAAAAGAGACCATTTATAAAATGGTAACTCTTTTGAATGATGTTATTGTATTCTGCAAGAGAAGTGTGCATAGCTTGGGTCTCGGTGATCTTGATATAAAAGGATGTGGGCTAGGCACAAAAATAATAACTGTGTGCTTTTTTACTGTTCTGAACATAATCTTTTGAATAAATAGGGCCACAAGTATGTTTAAAAAGAAGGGGGGGTAATATTGTAATGAAATGCTTCTGAAATGGAAACTTTTTAAAAATTAATGGCTTTGATCCTCGATCCAGGCACTTGAGATGCCACTGTTTCAGTAACTCCAGTTTCTCCTTAGTCTGAGACTTTGTGAGTCAGTGACAGTGTCTAACGCTAACTTGGAAAATCCATTGTTAGAGGTAAGAAGTACAAGATGCTTCCTCAGTCTTTGTGTTCCCTACCAGAATACCAAGCAACGCTTCCCATTGCAGTCAGCAAGGTTTTATTTTTGTGATCTGCGCAGCAGTTCCCAAAAGCAAGATTAGCTGTCACGGAATAACAACAGTGACGCACCATCTGACAACAGGCAGCCTCCAGGTGAAGAGTTTGTATCGTTACAGTCTCCCCCACTCATCAGCTATCTGCAGTACCAAGATACAAGGGAGGCTAAGGAGGAATATGTAAACCAGCATGGAGATAGATATGCAGTAGGAAATAATATCCAATAAGAGGTAGAAAAAAATACTGGAAACTGTTTTGTGGAGATAATAAATTTGTTAAAGAGCATTTACTGTTAATAGCCCGTGTCTTTCATGACACTAACGGATGGTGAATTACTTTTGTTTTAATGAAACACATGTCACAGCAATATTTTGTGCTTCCGCTGATCTAAAGCTATTGTTCAAGTCCTTGTTGCAATCAGTTCTCAAACAATGCTCTCTTTGTCAGCAGTACAGAAGCAGAATAATTTTGATTTCTTCTCTTGCAAGACTGATACCCTGGAGAACCCACAGTCCCCCTCTGTACTTGCAGATGGTCAGTTAAATACTCCCATCTGGTTATATTTGTTTTTTTCTGGTTATACTTAGCTTTTTCGAAAAACAAAGCTAAATAAAACCGCACAAACAAACAGAAAAGAGAAAAAAATAAAAACCAAAGAAAAAATCCAAACCCACCAATCAACTGCAAGTTATTGCAAGAGCAGCAGAACTAATAAAGCTCCATTTCCTGCAGCTTGTGCCCTGTGTCTTTATACTGCAGTAATCCAAGCATCACCTCTTTGTCCTGTATGGTCTCATTTCCTCCCTCCATTTGCCCTGCAATTTCATTTCCTTCTCTCTCTCTGCAGCACTTTTTGCCATTTGCCCTGTGGGAATTTTTCCTTGTTTTGTCCCTTCATGTAACTCTCTCCCTTGAATACGTTGCAGCTACCTTGGAGCAGCCCATATGCTCATTAGCTCATATTGCTATTTTGCATATTCCATGAAGGACTCCACAGCATTTCACAAATACCAGTTACCTGATCCTTAATAATAACCCTGCTCCATATATATGTCCTACTATTCCTGCTACATAGATGGGAAAGTTGGTCTAGTTTATCCTCGGTTGGTCAAAGTTTGGTTGAGTTTATCCTTTGCTAATTCTCTGTTTCACTTCTCCTTGACTGAACATTAATTTGTTCTTGTCTGGCTGCAGTTTTTGTTCAGAGCAGCCATTGTTGTCTCACTGACAGGGGTTGTCAGAGTGTAGCCAACTCTCATTATTTTATCGCAAGCCTTGTGATATTTGATAGCTCCCTTGCAACCACAGTTTCTGGGATCAGGTGATGAGGATTACTTGAGAAATTCACCTTATTATAACAAGTTTATGGCTCAATCAGCTAGAAAGCTGGAAAATGATGGCAGGACTGAAAATGATCAAAAGAGGGTGAAAATAAATGCACGTGTACTTTTTAAAAATACAACTGTTTTAAGGCATTTGTACCTTGTGATGTCAAGGACTCTGTCTCAGGTTCATCATTTAAGATACTGGTATGTGTAAGACTGCAGAAGCTACAGACCATTTCCCACTTTGGAAAGGAGGCAGAAAGGAAATCACTCAGTGAAGGCCACCATTTTCTGACCACAGATCCAAACTTTGCTAAAGCACCTAGGAAAGAATACTTAAGTGGAATTATAAACACATGTGAAGCACTCTAATGCAGATAACAGTGTGCTTTTTACTCCTGTAGATTCTGGATGTGATCCTTCCTTCCTTTTCTTTCAAGAAGATACTATGGAAGCAGGATAGGAGTTTCTTTTGGCATCCAAATATTTAAATCTAGAGTCAAGACGATAATGTTTACTGAAAGATTATTACAATTAGTTTTCAATAACTCTGGTTACTTCATGCATTATTAAAACAGCATTTTGTAGCACTATTAAAATCATAAAAAGCCTACTTTGTCTTTAGGCATTCATACAGAAAAGTAAATTTAACCTGGCATAGCTGGAAGAGAAATTTAAATTTGTGCTTACTTGAGTTCAACTAACACTAAGTAGAAAACATTTCTTTACCTGAAATGAAACTAGCAATATTTTATATAGCCCTTTCATTCCAGCAAGGTTCTTTGACATTTCATAAGTAATTAAAAACAATTATGCTAATAGCTGTAATCAGAACAATTAGTGAGAAATGCAAATGGCTACTTCAGATGCCAATTTGCTAATAGAATGCCATAGAGTATTTATAGATGAGAGAATTATTCCACCCACATTTTTACTTTGTGCTGCTACATCCATCAGACCTTTTTAAACTACAGCATCTTTATTTTGTTGATGATTGTGATCATCCTCAGTACACAGTAGAAAGTATCTCAGAAGTAATGCGTTCCCAGTAAGCAAGGTAACTGGGACTGTTATGTATAAATTGGATCATTGACAATCAAGAGAAGTGTGTGGGAATGGGAGAAAATGCACAGAGCCTGCTAAGTGTGTGGAGGCTTCAGGAGAATGGAGAATTTAGTCTGGTAAAATTAAAGTGTACAGGAGATATTCTGTGCAAATAATTACAGAAAAAGGGCAAGCATTGTTCTTCTAGCTAGAAGTACGCATAAGATCAGATATAAAGGATGAGAAAATAGCACCCTATTAAGCCAGTTCTTAAACTGTACTTAGTAACTCCCAAGAGGGCTAGCAAAGGCCTCAAGGTTAGATTGTGAAAGATTGGATTGTAAAATATATATTTGAACATTAATTGTATTACCAAAAGAAAATCCCCACAAAAATCCCCACCTTATGCAGATTTGCTGCTGGCAGCAGCTGAGTTCCTCCTACAAAGGAGTGGAATTTTCTGTAATTATCAGCTGTATCAGTGTAGGTGTGGCTAATCACCTTCAGCCAAAACAAGTAAATGTACAGTGAAGCTGATGGTGACAGTATAAGGAGTTGCTTGTTCCTGGGTAACTGTTTTGGACCCAGGAGAGGTTACAGAGAGACAAAAATGCGGAAACACAAGAAGTTTGAGAAAATACTGAATGATGATACCAGTTGAATAACTGAGTAATGGATACATTGAATAATAAAACCAGTTGATTGATAAGTTGCTGTTAGTAAGGAAAGGGACGTTAATTGCTTTTGAAATGAAGATTGATAAATGTCTTATATTAATTGGTACCTGTAAGAAGATGGTCACAGTTACAAAACTGCTTCCTTGGAAGTTCCTGGTGATTTCTGTATGGGTAGAATTCCGTGTTAATCAAATAATCAGTGGAATGATGGAACTTGTTCAGCATTTCAGATTTCATGTTGCAGTCTAGATAATGATGGAAAAAAGGCCATTTGTTTCACTCTGGTGTCAATCCTCCTGCATCGAGGAACACTTTGAATTGGCAACAAATTCGTAAGCACCATAAGTGTAATGAAAACTTCCACCCATGTGTGACATGCTGAGCCCCATCACAATTCTTGGTCAATAGAGTTTTTGCCTTTTTATTTCTCTCAAAGGCTGTCATTTTTCCCATTCCTTTCCCCATGATATGCCTCACTGGCAATGCAGCTCAGTTCATCCACCTGTACTGGCACTTCTGCAATTCCACAGTGAGTCCTTTGAAGAAGTTTGTCTGCACTGTCATTTTTGGAAGGAGGTTGGTTGATTAGACACTAATTTGATTGGCTTTAACTCCCATGGAACTAGGCTCAAGCTTGCATTTACAGAAGGGGATTTGTGGATAAAGAGATGAACTAACTACAGAAATAAAAAGGTTGGTTGTTAGGGCTAGAATCATGGGGGAGCTGAAGAGACCATAAAAGGGGACAGAA
>NW_005054302.1:1108902-1112307 GCF_000277835.1 Geospiza fortis | reverse complement strand
ATAACTGGGTCAGCTGAGGAGGTGACAGATTACTTTGGTCAGTAACTTTTCAATCAAAAGCACAGAGTAGGTGCTGCACTTCTGTGGATGGGGTAACCAATTAACTTCACCATCTTAATTTTCAATTTAGGATCTTGGTTTTGCAATGTTATCACAAAAGGAACTGCAGATTTTAATCCTCTTTAGCACTTATTCTCAGTTATTTCTGTTAAAATTTTACTCCAGTCCTAATCAGCTATCTTTTCTTATTTTCATGTAATGAAAGCATTTTGTGAGACACAGGAAACCTACACCCTAGTGAAGAGCAATATTTTTCATTTTTCACCTCAAAGCCCTTTACAAACTCTCATTAATTTAAATTCCTTCCACACACCTGCTGAATAACCCAACACAAACGGAATGTCACACTCAGGATCTCTGTGTGTATCGCTTGGTCCACTAAGCATAGGAGCAAGCCAGATCCCACTGTGCATTAAAATTTCAGTGAAGGATTCCTGACAACCCCATGTGCAGAATCATCACAGCACATTTATTCTTTACAGAGAGCCATCATCCACAGAGATGCTGCAGAGAAATGTCAGAAGAAAATAGGGCTCTCCCAGAGAAGACACCAGGATCCTGACTGTGGGAACTCGAGGACTGAAAACGGTTGGGGCTTGGCATGGTACTTTCCACTCTATAAAAAACAAAGTGATGTTTATCTACTCTCCACTCCTCTGACTTCTAATGAGCCCTCCCTTTCAAGCTCCCTTCCCCAGCAACTTTTGAATTGGCTCTCACTGAAGCTGTTTTCCTTATCTTGCTCTACCTCCACACCAGGCAAAGTGGGAGGGAAACAGTTCACCATGGTGTAGAAAAAAAGATTTTCAGAGTACATCAATGGGTGGAGCACCAGTGTGGGACCTTCAGAGTGTTTTGGATCTTTGTGTAAAGCTGTGGATTGCTACTTGTGTTCACCATCTTGAGTACCTGGTGTTTCTGGAGCAGAACCAGATGTGGTGCTTGCCTACAGCCTAGGAGAAATTGGAGCCTGCATCCTACAACTTTGGTTTGATCAAGGAAAAGAAGTTTAGGCTGGGTTTATGAGAGGGCAGGGCAGGCCAGCAAGGGGAGCACATGCAGTCTGGAATGCAGAGCTGCAGGTCTCCCCCACATCTGCTTGGCTGCCAGCTCCAGCTTCCAGACCAGAATTCACCCCACAAATTGTGCACCTTTATCTGCTGCAGACAGCCATTATTAAGAAATCTTTTTGTGAGCAATATGCAAAGGCTTTGCAGTCTTTAACTGCTCATCAGGTCTCAGTTTTGGGAAACCATGTATCAAATGTAGGTAGATAGGATGGATTTCTGGATCAGACTCAGCATGCCTAGGGAATGATTCAATGGAGACAGACTGTGAAACATGATTGTTTCTTTGAAATGTGGAGCTAAAGAAGGATGCTGGGAATGTGCTAATCAAGGTAAGTTTGTGAATAAAAAACATTACAGAAATCTGAACCAATCTGTCATGTGATTTATTCAGGAAAAAATATGTAGCAAATTCTGAATGTGTTACTTGGCCACAAACAGAGCAGAGGTCAAGTGAGTTCCCAGTTACCGCTCCCTTATGAATGACACTTTCCAAACATGTTTCCATATGTGTTCTGTTTGTGGACATGGGTTTTAACACGTGGTGTTTCTTCCCTGTTCCTTCCAGGTGGATGTGGAGGTATGTCCTCCATGTAAATCACTGGTAAGATTAAGGCATTCAGCTCACTCACTGAAAATGCCTAGCTTCCTTTAACCAAAAATGCTTTTTAGGATTTGGCTTTCTGTCTTGTCTTTGCTTGATATCCTCTCTGCTTGATATCCTCTCTGAAATCCGTTGTCAATGCACTTTCTTACGAAAGAGCTGTTCAGGCTTGTAATGATCCTCATTCTCAGAGAAGTTTCACGGCATATAGGCAGAATGCATATTAAATTATATACATTTTTCTCTGCAAAGATATCAGGTGCTGTAAATTCTAGATTTTTCATGGTGAAGGGATGGAGTACAGACACATTTTTCTAAATACAACACTTTACTCCAAAAGGTTTCATGTGGAGATAGGCCTGTCTGTCAGAACACGTCCTGCCAGGCAGCTCTGCAAGCAGAACATGATAGTGAATTTAATCCTCTACAACCATTCTTGCGATCCATAAATATTAAACTTGCTTTAAAGTGATGATTGAACGGGCTCAAGTTTTGCAAGACAACATTAGTAGAACCGTGAAGTTAGTCAGAGGATCAAGAAGGATTTTATACCCCACTTTAAGTAGTCATTCCTCCCCTAAATTAAATAAGTGCTTCGTTCATTCAAAACAAAAATTTTGCAGTAGGGCAACTCCTCAGCAAAGACAAGTTTTGAACCGTCCCTGCACGTTTAGCCTGGGGGAAGGAGGCACTCTCTTGACTCAGCGCAATCAGTGATTCCCAAGGTGATTCCTGTCTGCTCCGATACCGGAGATACACAAACACAGCGAGTCACTCTGCCAGCTCGGGAGCCTGCTCACCACTCCCTTCTCGCTGCAACCTGTGCCACTGGAGGGGCTCTTCGTAGAGAATCCGGGCTTTATTTATCGGGTGGAAATCTCTGCCACACAAATTGGAGATTATGGCATCATAATACGAAAAACCTCATTACAATACTAAGAAAACCCAAACCTGCGCAGCCTCTTCGCCTCTGGTTGCTGTCATGCTTCTCCCACCCCGCTTCCCTGCCCGGGAGTGCGGGATCTCCGGTCGGGCAGCCGTGACTGACACAGCAGCGCCGGCAGCCTGGCACTGCCGCCAATTTAAATGTTGGCGTACTACTTTCAAGTCGTAAAACACCCTGCTGGCTGCTTATGTCTTACGTTTCCAAACTTGACTCCTTAAAGGTGGCGGGCCAGCTGCTCACCGCAGGACTCGCTCCTCGGGATCCCTGACAGACACCTCGCTCGCCTTCCCTGCTCCCCGACATTCCCGCTGCCAGACCTCTCCCACCCCATCTCAGAGAGTCACAGGGTGCCTCAGGCTGGAAGGGGCATCTGGTCCAGACTCCCTGCTCCAGCAGGTCCGTGCCACAGCACTTGGCACAGGATTGCGTCCGGACAGTTCTTTAATATCTCCAGTGAGGGAGACTCCACAACTTCTCTGGGCGTTCTGTTCCAGTGCGCGGCCACTGCACAGGAAACAAACTCTTCCTCACGTTGAGCTCGAACTTCCTGTGCATCGCTTTCTGCCCGTTGCCATGAAAACACAAGCACAGCCCTGAAACCCGCAGCGTTTGTCCCTGCTTTAGCCGCAGGACCAGCCTTGTACCCGGCTGTTTTTGGGGATCAGCGTGCCGCGGCTCGCTGGCCCTCAGGCCGTCCCCTTCCCGTCAGGCGCGGCACGGGCAGCCCC
>NW_005054302.1:1099733-1108554 GCF_000277835.1 Geospiza fortis | reverse complement strand
GGGATGCCGGGGCAGGGAAGGCGGCACAGGGGTGGCTCCTCGGGGCCAACAACGCCGGCATGGCCGCGTAGGCCTGCGGAGCATGTGAGCCTTGTGTCAGACGTAATAGTGGCCTGTAAATGTGGTGGTGGAGGTCTTGCCTTATGGATGCCTTGTAGGGAGGGGCTTAGGGAACGGGGCAGGGGTGTCATCGAGGGACATCTCACAGCGAGAGGATGTATGTATCTTGGTGCCTGGCAAGGGCGAATGGAAGGAGCATGAAACAACCAGCTGAAGTCAGAAGGAGAAGCTCCGACTGGATATAATGTTAATGGCAACAGCCAGGCCTCCAAATATGCTCCCTAGGAAGGCTGTGCAGTAAGGTCTTGAGGGAAAGTATGCAGGAGGTCTTTGGGGAGACCTCATCTCTACAGCTTCTGCATGAGTGCAAGTGGAGGGGCAGGCGCTGACCTTTGTGGTGACCAGGGACAGGATCCGAGGAAGTGGCATGAAAATGTGTCAGGGAAAGTTTTAATTTGGGCATCAGGGTTCTTCACCCTGAGGGTGGTTGGGCACTGGAATGGGCTCCTGGGGAAGCTGGTCACAGCACCAGCCTGGGAGAGTTCGATAATCTTCTGAACAATGCTCTCAGTTACATGCTGTGACTCTTCAGGTGTTCTCCACAGAGCCAAGAGTTGGTCCTTGTGGGTCCCTTCCAATGCTGAATATTCTTTATTCCTTGAAGAGTTTCAAGACCTGAGTGGAGAAAGCTCTTGAGTAGCTTAGTTAGACCTTGCTGTAAGCAGGAGTTAAACTGAGTACCTTGCTGGCATCCATTCTAACCTGAGTTAAGCTGTGGTCCTATAAGCTCTGATTTCTTTGGATGCCTAAGTGAATCCCGTTACTTGAATCGAATCAGTGTCATTCTGAATAGGCTTAAAGACTCCATTAATCTGAAATACCTGAAAGTTCTATCAACTGTGTGATGAGTTGTGAGTAATTTGCCTTTATTTTTTTACAGTAACCAGCCAAAATGACGAACACAAAGGGAAAGAGGAGGGGGACGCGTTACATGTTCTCCAGGCCCTTCCGCAAGCATGGTGAGTGTCCCTTGCAGTGCTAGCACTGCATCCACTTACTGCCCTGATGGACAGCTGCACTCCCTGGGGATGGGCTGTGAAACAAGGGCTTGTGCCAAGGGATTTCTGACAACTTGGGCTAAAAACTGGAACTATACACAGAGCTCTGAGCTCTTACTGCAAATGCTTTGGTATTCTGCTTGTTTGACAGTAACCACAGTGCTAATTCTGTCAGTGCTAGAAAATTAATTTGAAGGTGAGGAAAGTATTTCAGCAGTTACTTAAAGCATAGAGAGCTTTTCCCTCTCATCAGTAAGCAGTTGCATTTATATTGATAAATTAAATAGTTGAATGTCTCTTCAATTTAGGCATTTGGAACACAAATCTAATTTTTCTTTAGCTGGGCATTTTAAAAATTTGAAGTGTGTGAAGTGTGTAACTACTGCTTTAAAAAAGCATGGTTTGATTTTTGAGGTATTTAGGAAAACCATATCAAATGCATGATCTGTGTCCCTCATGCTTTTTTATGTGTGTGTGAAATTCCAGGCTTCCTGAGTATCCAAATTTGTATCTCTTAACAGGAGTGGTCCCTCTGGCTACCTATATGCGGATCTACAAGAAGGGTGACATAGTTGATATCAAGGTACTTTCTGCAGTGCTGTGTGACTAAAAGCTGAAGCGGTGTGGCCCTGAGCAGTCTCCAGCTCCTTGGGATGGACTCTGTTGTTGCTTGGGTCACGTGTGCCAACACAAATGCCTGTGCTCACTTAGGGAGCAATTTTGGAATGACAGTGCTACGGGACCAGTAGTAGCACTTCAGTGTCACATGCTGGCATATGCAGGGTTTTGTAGATACATATAATTTGGCTGTGCTTGGTTATGGTGTGTTCAGTTGAAAAAGGGGAGTGAAGTATGCCATAGCCAATATTTGAGTTGGCTACTGGCAAACTTTCACAGGAGCCTCAGCTGTCACTTGGCTCTGTTATGAGCCATGATTTGTGGTGGGGCAGTTCATAGTTAGGTGAGTGCAAAGCTATACTAAAACTAGAAATCAAGAAATAAATGTGAGGATGCATCATATATATTAATAAAGGGGGGAAAAGTGAAACAGCATTTCCCATCACTTGGTATATTTTAGGACTTTTTTAAAGTCAGCTGTACTTTCACAACTGAGTTGCAGTGGATGTGAAAGCCTTTCATCAAGGATTCCAATTTGGTTGAATCCTTTGGTTTCATTTGGAATGCCACATTCTTGTGGCAGTCATGCGGAAGGTGGTGTTTAATTTGCTAGTTTGTTCTTTGGCTTGGAGAACGTATTGTTCAGAATTGACACTTCCTCACACGCTGGAGCTTGATGATGAATGTCTCTTGTGATTGCTTGCTTGTCTTGTAAGCAAAGTGATCTGTTGTTTCACCGACACTGAAAGCTACCAGAACTGACATAGCAAAATTTGGTAGTCTTCAGATGCAAAGTGCGTGGTGATAAATTCCAACTTTAGGATCAAATGGGAATATTTTATGATAAGTCTCAAATAATTGAAAATGTATACTTCAAATCACTTCTTAAAGAGAAATCCTACTTTTTTCCCCTTCCCCCCCCCCTTTTTTTTTCCTTTTCTTTTTGCTTCTTTATAGGGCATGGGTACTGTTCAAAAAGGCATGCCCCACAAGTGTTACCATGGCAAGACTGGAAGGGTGTATAATGTTACTCAGCACGCTGTGGGCATTATTGTTAACAAGCAGGTTAAGTAAGTAACGAAATTCTGTGTATTGAAACTTGGTATTTGAGAAATTTGAACTGTGATTGCACCCTCCTTTCACTTTACCAGTTAGACAGTTCTTGTCTTGATTGGTCATTCAAGGTGGGTAAAGTGTATTTCCTTTTTATAACCCAAGCAAATGATGCTCATTTGACTTGGATCCTGTCAGAGGAAACATTTTTTGTTTCTCTTACCAGCACCTAGAGTCACATTACCTAGCAGGGCTTCTCAGCCAGTGTGCTGGCATTGAAGCTCTTTTTAAATACTAGTATGTAGGTGTATCCAGCTGAATTTTGTACAGTTTAGTCAAAAAAAGACAAGTTGGGGTTTTTTTGGTTCCAGGAGCCTGACTGCTGTGCATTTGTTATAAAATTACTTGTTTGTATGCTAAGAGGTTAAAACTATGTATTCTCCACAATTTTAATTTGAAATTGTCAGCACATTGTTATATTATAATAAGCTTTTAGTTATATGTAAGTTATATCTGATGTGCATCTGCAGCAGTGTTTTGAGATACTGCCCTTTAAAGAAAAATGACCTGTAATTGAGCTTATGGAGTTAGTTCTGTAAGGTCTGTAAGTCTTGATTTAATGTGACCTTTTTCAAGTGAAGATTAAAAACTGCCTGCCTTTCTTAGGGGCAAGATTCTGGCCAAGAGGATTAATGTGCGTATAGAGCATATTAAACATTCCAAGAGCAGAGACAGCTTTCTGCAGCGTGTGAAGGAAAATGAAAGGAAGAAAAAGGAAGCAAAAGAAAAAGGCATTTGGGTTCAGCTGAAACGCCAGGTAATGTTTCTGTTGAGGTGTCAATCCTTGAGCAGGAGATGACTCAATTCTCAGAGGAGTGGCCTCATGCAGTGCATGGGCATTTAGGCTGTCTGGGATGTTTGGTGCCTGAGCGCTGCTCTGTGCCTGATGAAAATTGGAGTTGTAGCCTTGAACAGAGGCTTGAGTGCTTCCTGTGCTGTTGCTTGTCTGCAGCAGCAACTCTGGATGGTTTTAGGGTCAGTAGAGTCTTTGGTTTAGGTGAATTTTTAGTTGCAACAGGTTCTAATGTAAGCCTTGAAGGAAAGAATTAATAACCAGACTTAAGAGAAGAGGTAATGGCTATTGCTTCTGGATACAGGATTCTGCAGGATACATCACTCTGTGTTCATTGGGTTGATGAGCTGCAGAGAGCAAAGCATAGGTTTTTAAATTCAGTAGCAAGAGTCAGGCACACTTTCTGGCAGATAATTTTCTTATTGCTACTCTTTGAATCAAATTTATGAGACTAGGAATGGTAGAATTGCTGTAATGTTTATATAATAATGCACTAAATGGTTGACAAGATGAGACAATTGGTTGAGACAATGGTTGACAATTCTGAAAAGATGCTTTTAAGCTGTAATGTCAAGAGTTTTCATTTTTTTATTTTTCTGTTTACAGCCTGCTCCACCAAGAGAAGCACACTTTGTGAGAACTAATGGCAAGGATCCAGAGCTGCTGGAGCCAATTCCTTATGAATTCATGGCATAATGTATGTTTAAAAAATAAACTAAAGATATGGTTTTGGACAAGTGTATGTGATTGTGGCTGATTCATTTAGTTGGGTTTGGGGCTTTTTTGTTTGAACAGGTGTTTTAGAAACCTTCTTTTATTGAAGTTTATTGATTTAGCTTGCATTTACCATGATGCTTAGTCATTTAAATCATCTGCAGCTTTTGCTGACGAGTTTCATCATTTATATAGATGATGAATGCTAGGAACACTGAAATTTGCTAGTGCTTAGTAATGCTCATGAGCTATTATGAGGGGACACAGAATATTTCACCAGCAAACTAAGAATTTGTATCAAGAATTGGCCAGTGCCAATTAAAGGCTTGATATTTTTTTTTGTAGGAAAAGAGATAAGGTGTTTCAGATTTCGTTGATGCAAGGTTTTGGCTAAGGGGCCTCATGAATACTGAGGAATTGTTGAAACCATTTTTGAAAACAACCTTTAGGGAAGTGTCTGTAGGCAAATTTTGGTCTTCCACCAGTGTAACCTGCAAAATAATGTTTACAGCATCCCCATGCCAATAAGTTTTCTTACAAATTAGTAGTAGTTTAGAAGCAAGGGTTTCATTCCAAAACTGCCAGCCTTTGTATTTTGATTTTTAACATTTTAATTGGCTGGTATAGCTACTAAACACTTGAATTTTATATGTTTATTGCATACCTGTTGAACATTGCAGTGAATTCCTCTTATCCCAGGTTTAGTCATATCTCACAAAAGCCCAGTGCCACATGTGCAGGTCTTAAATGGAAGATTTTTAGCTTACTGTTTACCAACCAGTGCTGGTTTAGTGAGCTTTGCTTGAAGCAGTGTGCAGCCTGCTAGAGACTGCTGAAGGGAATCTGCTTGGTTAGCCTTGAAAACGCAGTCTCAGGCTTGTTTTTTAGTTACAGGTAAATAATAGTTTAGCTTGAAGTGTCATGTCAGGCATTGCTCAGCTACCTTCAGTAAGTGGTGTAAAACTAATGTCTACGTGTAGACAGAAGTACTAGAGCAGCAAGTGACCTCAAGCTGTTTGTAGGTGTTCACTGCTGAGAGTTGCTGAACAGTGAATTGCAGGGCAGCTTGTAAGTGTGGGAGTAAGGAACACAGAGATGAGGTTTGCTTTTACCTAACTCTCAATCGTGGGTGTTCCCGTTCCCATGGAATGTAGGTTTCAGACCTTGAATTCAGAGTCTGGCTTGGGCTGATATTTAAGGGTGAAGGGCTTTAGGTTGGATGGGCTGGAGTTTCCAAGTTCCAGTGAGCAGATTGCTATGTTTGAAGTTCTCCAAGCTCCCATCTCAGAAGATGGGAAGCAGGCTGTATAGGTGGAATGATTTTAGAAGTGACTTGGAGGATCATGCCCCTTAGCAGGCTTTTCTTGGAGCAGCAGGATTTGTGAGCTTTATCAACCTCTTTGGTTTGTCAGTTTCCGCAGCCATTTAAAAGTGGTATTTGCCTTACAAGATAAGCATCATTTTCCACTAGGCTTTGTAGGAATTAAGTGGGAGGCTATTGGATACAAACTGGTGATGGCATTTTAAATTTGCTTCTCATGCATGCATGTCTAAGCTATTTTGGTTCTGTGTTTGGTTAGTACTCACTTGTCAAAATCACGGCAGATTAGCTGTAGCAGCATGATTAACATCATAAGTGGGGCACAGATCTAAACTTTTGAACTTACTTTCAACTAATTGGAATACTAAGACTAGACAACATTACAGTGGTCTTGTTTAAGAGCTGTGCTCCCAGAGACACTGCATTGCTACACATTCCAATTTATTTAGAAAAAGTGTTTTTAAGGTCACTATGACAACAGTAGTTGGTTGTAAATGCATCTTTGAAAGTCTTCTGTGGGCTAGGAAGAGAGGTTGGGAAGGCTTTCTTGGTTAGGATTCCCAGAAATGACTGAAAATTAATCTGGGTTCGTGTAGGAAGAAAATAACCATTTTTGTTTGTTTGTTTTTAATGTTTGAAAACAGGAGAAATAAACTAAGGTGTAGCCTTAGTAGTTTGTAGTTTGTTGCACTCAGTGAAGTGAGTGTTTTCCACACTCATCTGAAGTTTCACAGCCCAGACACTTAACAGATCTCAGTACCTGATCTCAGCTGCTGAAATTTGCTTCCTGTGTGTTTGGCTGCCCTGTTTTTGCACAATCCTGACGAAAGAGGGAGATCTGTGAATTGGGAAAAGTTGAAGAACTGCCTGTGGGGACATCTCCAGTCCTGAGCTGAAACGTGAAGCATGTTCCTTACAGGGCTTGGAGTCACCAGTTTTGACTTGCTCTGGAAGGGTTTTACACACTAAACCCATGAGCTGTAACCAGCTCTCTGCAGTCCTGTTCTGAGGCTCCTTTACAGCCACAAACATTTACCCCTGGCAAAATCTCCTGTTGTCTCCTAGAGAAGCAGCAAGGAAGCTGCCTTCTGAGCAGTAAGCTTTTTTAGCCTATTGGCAACCCCAGGATTTGAGGTTTCCTGCACACTGTAGGCAGTGTCAGGCAGGGAGGGTCAGTGAAAAGGCAGGACTGGGAAGTGGGAGAAGGACCCATTGTCAGTACAGAGGCTGCACGGGGTAGGAACATTGCTCCCATCAGCAGCACCCATACAGCTTAAGAACTCAGAAAAATAAAAAAGAAGCTCTCAGGACGTCCTCCATGCCACCATCACAGGAACAGGCCACCTACTCTCCCCCACAAAAGTACTGCTGTTCAACGTTGCCAGAGCTTGGAACAGGGGGATGTGTCAGGCAGCAGTGTGGCATACCTGGCACTGACCAGTGTTGCTGAGGGAAAGGGGATCGTGATGGGCCATAGGGATAGTGGGGTAGGCCATCCACAGAGTGGGGGTGAAAAAGTACAGCCTAGCACTTCCAAGTGGGGCCTGCAGAGCAGAGAAAGGATCCTTGGAATAGCCTGGAGGCCCACACATCCTAGGGGTGCTTAGTCTGCAGCATGGGGACAGCTAATCTGGGCCCCAACTGCTTCAATTTACTGAGCTGCTCCTGTTGCACCTGGGTAAGTGTTGATGGAGACACAGTCCCTCACACCCTGGACATCAATTCCTTCACAGGACATCCTGCCTGGGCTTGGGCAACGTTATCTCTCTGCTTGACCACTCCCACTTCCCCTTTGGAGGTGCTCCCAGCAGCAGGCAACACAGTTTGAGGTGTACAGCTGCCCAGAAACAGGCAGCTCCTCAAGGTTTGAGAAGGACGGTTGTTCGATGCTGCTTTCACAGCTCAGCACCTCGGAATCTTCTGCCTGGAAGGGACTTGTTTCAGTAGCATTCTTTCAGGGGCACACTGAATGTACTCTGATAGATCTTTTGTAAAGCAATGTATAAAAATAGCTGCTGCTGGCTCTGTGAGTGAGGCCAAAGACAAGTGATCCCCTGACAATAGGAGCAGGTGACAATAGCGGGCACCTCTGGAAACCAAAAGCTTTTAGTGATACAAGAGAAATCTTTCCCAAAAGAAAAGATCTTGCTGGCATGATGGGGAGTAAAGTAGAAACTTCAGGGGCAATAGCTTTTGGAAGTGAAAAGAAACCCATAAGGGTTCTTAGGCACTAGAGTAGCACAAATAATCAACAGTACTTCTTCCAGCATGCTTTGCTGCAGGTACTACTTTAACTGATGTTAATAAGTATGGTCTTAACTCAGCTGCCTGTGTGTGAGCATCCAGGGTCAGTTGGGCTGTCTAAGCATCTGCATCCAGGGCCCAGCAGCAGCTCTCACA
Organism: Geospiza fortis; assembly: GCF_000277835.1. Lineage (NCBI taxonomy): Eukaryota > Metazoa > Chordata > Aves > Passeriformes > Thraupidae > Geospiza > Geospiza fortis. Next base: position 1,100,477 of record NW_005054302.1, on the reverse strand, counting down.
GTGGCTCCATCCCTCTGTGCCATGAGATCAGTCCATGCGAGTACCATCCATCCACTGTCCTTTTCCATGTTGTATCCTGCTGGCATGTGCTATCTCCCTGATAGAAATGAAAGCAGCCTCTGAATGGATTATTTATCTTTTAAGTACTTACGCAGTTGCAGGGCAGCACAGAGCAGAAGCAGAAGTCAGGGCATTGGTTTGTGAAGACTGAAACATCCACACAGCTGCCTGCAGGTCTGAGGCTCATTTAAGGGCAGCCTCATTTAAGGGTGGAGCACCATTCTTCTCCAAAACTTTTCTACTTCGAAAACCCAAAGGGCCCAATCACGACCACTTAGGTTTCAGGGCTGGCTGTTGTTCAATCCACAAGCTGGGTTTTCAACACTGGCTGTAGAGGGATATGTTCGGGTGTGGGCAACAAAATAGTCTGAGGTAAAATAATTTCCTTTATTTCAAGACTGGAGTCCCTCATTGCAGGGAGGGTGATGCATTTGCCCGTCTGCCTTGGGCGGGGTGGATGCCCAGCAGGATGCTTGCCCCTACCGTGGGACGCAGGTTGCATGGCCTGACCAGGCTGGCCGCCAGACCCCTGGGCTGTGCCCGCCGGGACCACCCGACGCCCTGTGCGTGGGGAGGGTGGGAGAAAGAGGAACGGGTACAACCCGGGTGGGGTAAATCGGGCGGCGAGGGCGGTACGGCTGTGGGGCGGTGCTGCGGGGGGCGGTGCAGCGGCAGCGGGGCGGC
>NW_005054302.1:1079372-1099187 GCF_000277835.1 Geospiza fortis | reverse complement strand
ACGGGGGAGGCGGGCGGGGCGCGGCGGGGCCGGGCGCGGCGGGGCCCCGCGTCCGTCCGGGGCTCACGGCTCTCTGCTCCCCAGGCAACCTCTACTCCCGGCTGGTCCATCTGGACGGGGACCACGTTGCCGTGCAGATCCAAGACACGCCGGGATGCATTCAGGTATGGAGATGTTTTGGATCAATCGGTTCTCCCGTGCTACCCAAAGGCTCAGCTTTTGAGCCCAAATTTCCTGCGTGCCTAGACTTGGTCTCCTGAGACAGAGCTCAGACTTCCCTTTGGACCCGTTTGATGGTGCTATGCTCGATCTTTATACTCGCATGACCCAATGCCGAATCTGTGCTCCCTGTTGTACTGCAGGTGCAGGAGGACTGCGTGCAGGTGCTGGACTCCCTGTCCCGGTGTGTGAAGTGGGCAGAGGGCTTCCTGCTGGTCTACTCCATCACAGACTACAGCAGCTACCAGTCCGTCCAGCCTCTCTACCAGCACATTCGCAAGGTGCACCCTGACACCAGGACTCCCATCATTATTGTGGGGAACAAAGCAGACCTCCTTCACGCCAGGCAAGTACAGGCAAAAGAGGGACTACAGCTGGCAGATGAACTGGGTAGCCTGTTCTTGGAAATCTCCACCAGTGAGGACTCCCAAGGTGTCTGTGATGTCTTCCAGTACCTTTGCAAGGAGGTCAGCAAACTACAGCATGCTGGCAGCACGGACAGGAGGCGGTCATCCATCATCCCTCGGCCCAAATCTCCCAACATGCAAGATCTAAAGAGACGTTTCAAACAGGCTTTATCTTCCAAAGTCAAGTAAACCTCCCAATGACATCTTCTGGGACTCAATAGAATTTATTTTTGTAAACTAGTTAATAAAAATCTTTATTTTTTTACTAATACCAGCAGTGTAGAAGTAAGTATGTCAAAGCTTGCAATTTCCTTGCTGTTCTCTCATTTGACTGGTTGGGTTATTTTTAAAGAAAAAAAAGGGGAAAAAAGGCTGCATAGCAACCAAATAAAGGTAGTTGGAAAGGGGAATTTTGCCACGAGGCTTTGATTCCATTTCTTTTTTGGGGGGCTGGGATTTTCTGTATTAAGCTACTCATATAATTTTCTCTGGAGGCTTCAATTTCCTATTTGTAAAATGCGAGTGTTAATGATGAAATCATTACCTGCCTTTATATAGTGCTTGGAAAGCCATTGGTGGAAAACTTTGTAGGAGATAAAAAAAGCTCTATTAAACATGAAAATATACAAGTGTCTGTAAGAATTCTCGTTATAACAGAACTGCTCTCTCCCTCAAAGCTGCTGTTTTGCTTGCACCTGTAATAGCCTGAATGCTGATAGGCTGTTAGGAATGAGCTCCAATTTCTGATGTGCCTTAGAGATCTGTTCTACAGAGTTAATAATTTGAGCCCCAAGCATTTAACAGGAGGGTTCAGTTTCTCCTACAGATTGCTGTGGAACAAAGTGCTGAGCAATCCACAGCAGAGGAGTGTGTGGGTTGGCTGTTGCTTTCTCTGGAGATGTATGATAGGAAGGACTGATGCGTAGGACCTTTTCCTTGGACAGAAAATAGCTACATTTAAAAGGAATCACACCTTTATCTTCCCCAGAGTAATTTTGTAGCTATTGAAAACAGGTCAGACTTTACTCCACATAAACTCTAAACCATACTAGAATGGGTTTTATTAACTGTTTGCTGGATGTCTGAGCATGGAATGTAGGTTTTACCCTTTCAGTATGCTTCTGAATTATGTATGTGAGAAATAAAACTACATGCTGAGTAGAAAGTGTGGAAGTGGATTAATCTGTACAGGGGAAACTTGCTGTCCTTACTCAAGTGCAAGTCCAGTAAGGTTTATTTTATAAAATAAAATAGGTAAGTCAAAAGACCACTTCCTTCTTTCCTTGTGTTAGGAAAGGCAGGTAGGTGCTGTGCCTTGCAGTTAGTGGGCAATCCCTGTTGTTTCTGATCCCTGGGCCTTGAAGCTTCCTTCACTTTTTATCTGCATCTGAGTCTTCCTTATGGTGCTAATTGAGGGAAGGGTGACTGAGCATGTTAAAGATGATGCTCTGTGCAGAAGCACCAGAGGGTCTAGGCAGGGGTGTGGGGTGCCAGCAGCACTGTTCCCCACCCAGGGCTATGTGCACCTCTTCAGCCCAGGCATGTCACTGTATGTCTCCTCCATGAAGGCCCTGTGCTGCCCTGGGCACAGGAGTGCTGATACCCAGAGCTGCAGGAACAGACTGAAACTGGGGCTGCAAGCTGGATCCAAAACTCTTGGAGCTAATCCACGTCAAAAGCATGGTGACAGCCTGGACAAACCAAGTAATACTTAAATGTGTTAATACAATACTTAACACATGTTAAATATTTCTTCACTGTGAGAGTTGTTCTGCCAGGCCCAGGATTCTGGGCTTGAGGGGAGCAGGATGATGGAGTTGATGAGAATGAGCATGTCCCTGGCAGACTTGAACTCACCACATGGACCATGTGTCCATGGGGAAATTTGAAGAGAAATTGAAAAGTCACAAGTGGGATATTTGTGGAACATGTCACCATCTTGAAACCAGGATAACAAATTGTTTCCAAGAGAAAATACACCTCTGGTAGAGTTTCAGTTGTTTTTTTAACCTGCAGCTTTTGTCTTTGGAAATAATTTCCTACTCATGTATCCAGTACAGAGTTTCACCAAGCAAGTTGCTAAAGAAATCCAGTGCACACATGATACAAAATATGCTAAAGGGGCAGGTAATGTTATTGGACAAGTCTGCATCTCACCATGGTCCTCAATGGCCAGGTGAAAAATCACATTAGTCACTGACTTAGATGCCTCCCACTGCCCCTGGCAAAGCAGGAGCTTGGATCCCCACTCTGGTACAGGAGAAGAGTTTGTGCAGGAACCAGTAGGCACTCAAGGGGCAGGGATGGGCAGGAGCAGGGGCATAAATTTTCCTCATATCTCTCTCATGGGCAAAAGCTAGAGATGGCTCTTGCTACACAGGCACCCATGCTTAGGTCAAAGGTGCAACATCTCCTGTCTCCATCCCATGCTTCTCATGCTGCTGGGCTGCTTCAGCCACATGTCAGGAGTAGGATAATCCCCTCAGGGATGTATGGAGAATCTGGATGATTAGAGTGTGTTGATGGCAGGGAGGGATGGCTGCTCTGATATGCCTCCAACTTAAGGTAGCAGCTGCTTTGGCCCACACTGGGTAACACTTTTGGGTAGAGGTACATAAATTAAGCATTTATGCTGTTTGTCTGAACTTCCCCTGGCTGGCACAGATCTACTCTCACCCAGAAGTTTTCAACCCTGAGCTAACAGGTAAAGCACAAGAAGAACCTGCTGGCTCCCAGCACATTTTACCCCAGCATTTTCTTCAGTCCTGTAAAGCTGGAGCAAAGTCCTGAGCAAAGCAGGCCCGCCAGGGCAGGGAGGGCAAAGCATCTCACAAGTACTAGTAGAGCAGCTCCAAATCCTTTGTTTCTCCTGGGCCATGGCAACTTATGCCTTTCCTACTGAATACTTGCCATCCCCAGTCTCTAAGCCCTTCACAGAGGGGGCAGGGTGGCTTCAGGAGGGTAAGTGGTGCATAGCGTGGCCTTTTCTCCTTGATCAGAGGAAAATATGCATCTGCCTCTTTCCTCCCACCACCTCCGCTATGAAACAGAATCACAGCAATTTTCCCTGACAAGATGGATGAGTGGGTTTTCAGAAGCAGGGATGTGTGCAGCATCACACTCTATTATGGCTGCTACTACATCAGCATCTCCCCCCTGTTGGACTATTTTGTCTACTTATCTCCAAGCTCTGAAATCATCCAGTAATGCTTTAAGGCTTCATGAATTTTAAAATAGCAGCTGCCATCAACCTGTTCTGTGTACTCAACTCAGGAGCTGCACATCCCTAGACAGAGATAGGGGTGTTTTCTTCAAAAAGCTTTATGGATGTCCCCTTTATTTTCTGCCCCACTGGAGCACCTCGACCCAGGCTGCTTCCTCACTGTCTCTTGATGGGGGCTTGCCTCTCAGCACAGGAAATGGCCAATGCTGCAGTTCATGCTGTTTTCTGTGGTTTGTCTGTGGGAAGGATCGTGGACAAGGCAGACTGTGAACAAGGACTGTGTTCACACAGTGGGCAAGAGATGGGTTCAAGCTTCAGACAGGGAGCAAAATTGATTGAGATATGGATGCATGGATGCATGGATGGATGGATGGATGGATGGATGACTGGAAACAAATCTGCATCCCATGCATGGATCTCCTGTAAAATGATTTTATTCCTGCGGGACTTCATTAGCTTTTGCTGAATGATAATTCAAATAGATTCCAAATTAAGTCCTTTAGGCAAAGGCGACCTTTTATGGCATTTGCACTTGGCACATGACCACTGGTGATTCACATCAGTATGGCAGCAGGATCTCTTCAGTTTCTCCTAAGTGAGGATCCAAAGTCTGTTGTCCTTCTAGGAGCAATATCTTTGAGGGTGATGCCATTGTTGGGTCACTGCACTAAACTGTAGGCAACACTCCAAAGAGTTGTCCCTGAGGTACCTTCAGTGACATCCTGAAAAACCTTTTTATGAGTAGAGCTCACAAAACAGCAGCTCAGATTGCATCTGGGGTAATTAATGACAATTCGGATTTCCCTATTGATTCTCAGGTTTCCACCACTCTCCTCATTTTGCCTATCTAAAAAGAAGGAGAAAGCAAATACTTTTTATTGAAAGTGGTTTTGAGGGAATTGGTTCATGAAATTTTCTTACTACATTCAATGTTTGATGCTTTGACTGAAAGAATAATAAATGTATATTGTGACTTGTTATGCCAGTGTATATTGTGGAGCATAATCAGCTATATACTATCTTCCCACACTACCAAAAGAAAAATTAAGATATCGAGATTGAGCTTTCATTTCAGTGCCCTGTGATACTTGATTTACAACTGAAAAGCTACATAGTGAATTTTGCATAATGATTACAGAGCTTCATAGATGTCGTAGCTGCTGTTTTGAAAAATGTGCTTGGTTGTTTGTTATCCACGTTTTTCCTTTGTGACAGAAAACAACCAGCCCTAGGAGCAAACCTCATCAGGGACCCTCATGGTGTGAGCTGCTGTGTTGAGGTGGCTGCTTCAGCCCCATGCTCTGCCCTTTGGGCTTTGCTGGGCAAGTGTTTGGGCAGAGGCACCCACCTACCCAAGCTTGTGAGGTCATGGTTCAGCAACTCTATTTTGCTCTTGACCTGTGCACAATATTTCCATTAAAATGTGTCTGTCCGGGAAATTGCACAAGCTTATTTGTCAGCCCGCATTACTGGGAAGTAGTAATTAATTCTTAAAGCTGAAATATTTCTCTTCTAAGGTATTTGGCTCTTTCTGCATTACTAAAAACATCCTCTTCTCAAGTTTCAAATGGCCCTTGTAAACATTTCCTAGTAATTTTATCCCTTGGGGTGGTTAAGCCAATATCAACAAATGCTGTTTCTGTGGGAGCAGCTCAGAGCAGAGAGGACTACACTCTCCCCAGGCTGAGGCAGTGAGCTGAACTACAGACTCCTGTCCTGCAGCTGGTACTTCCTTCCACTCCTGCAAACAAATCCCCGAGCCAGAAAAGTAATGTGCCTGTTCTTTGGAGCTCAGAGCCTGAACCCTTCCACAAGCCTTTAAGAGCTTGGTGATTTATCTGAACCACGCTCAGCAAGCAGACCTCCCAGTGACACCATTTCTTTTTGGTATTGGAAGTCCAAACGTCTCTTTTAACCCTGGAAGACAGATCTGGCAGAAGCCTGAGGAGTGCAGAGAACATGAAGAAACCATAGCGACAGCAGCATGGTATTGGCAGCCCCTCAGGATCTGAGGCAGATAAGGAGGTGTTGCCTTCCTGTAGGAAAACAGCAGGCAATAAATATGGATGCAATTAGGCTGATTTGGTTGAAAATTCATGGGTTGCACTCAGATGCTGAGAAAGAAAAGGGCTGACTGTCACCCCAGTGTGCCCAGGGCCAGCCAGGAGGGCAGCTGCCCCCAGCCCCCAAGGAGTTCATGCCCGTGGCCGGGGAGCCTGCCCTCAGCTCAACTGAGACTCCTCAGCAGCTTCTCAGTAGAGCATGCACCACAACCCATGGAAAGGGGATATGCCTGAGATAGATCATTTTGCTCCTCCCTGGGGAACAACCACCCTGCATCGTGGGGGCACCTTGGTCTGTGCTCCCCAGCAATGAAGAGATAAGGCCACAGTCCAGACTAAGAGTATTTTTTCATTCTTCACCGTCCTTGAGCCTCTGACCTGAGCTGGGAAAGAGCTGGCCTGGGCTTTAGACATGAAACAACCACTCCATCAGTACAGACAGGAGGAGCATTTGAGAATTTATATCAAATTATGATGTTTTTTACTCCTTCTCTTATGCCTCATGTCTCAGACAGCATGTAGAGGCTAAACCAGAGAGCTCTGCTTGGGTTTATTGCATTCTTCAAGGTGCCCAGTATCCCACTCAAGTGGCAAAGTCCCTGCAGATTAAAGGTACTTAAACACAGCATTAGTTAGGAGGGAATTTTTACATCTGCCCAAGTGCTGCTCACATATGGCCAATTAAAAAGCCTCCTAATGGGCTGGTTTGTGGCTGTTGCACAACAAGGCTTTGGCTGTTATTACAATGTGCAGATGAGCTACAGCACCTGCTCTGTGCTAGGGCCCCCCGTCCCTCAGCCACACAGCAGGGGGAAAGATGCTGTATTATTTTAAGGAAGGCCTTGGGAAAGCACTGGTGCTTCTGCAGTGAGCTCAGTCAGGTGCAGGTGGGCTCCATTTCCTTCAAACGGGTACCACTAAGTGATTTGCTATTAAAAAATGTTTATAAAATGTCGTATCTGGATGCTCATGTTTTTTCAGCACATAGCAAATGGATGCAGATGGAGTGTGACTCCTGGTGACCCTTCAGTATTTAAACAGGAAGATGCAAACATAAGGGTTAGCCTGAGTCTCATGTGCCTCTCTCATGCCAATGATCCTGCTGTAGAAGAGCCTGTCTAGAATGAAGGGTTATAGGCAGGAGGCAGAGGTCTGTGCTAATTCAGGCTCTTACCTTGAATATAAAATATGCATCTGGTTGTTGAGATGATTCCTAATTTTAGCTCTGGTGTTGAATAATGGAATAGCATTAATAGCCTGATGTAAATCTGTCCATATTCCTTATGCAAAATTACCATCTCGCTAGTGAAACAGGCTTCTTTGATTTTGCCTGGATGCTGAAGAACAGTGCACAATAAATATGCATTCAATTAGCTTAATGTGAGTGAGCAAAGATATATTGCCTAATATAGCTGCAATTCCAAGAACTGATGCATCAAATGCAATGAATTGTTTTCCTGGGCTTTTGATTGTTTCAGGGATTTCTGATCAAGCTTGCTTAGAAGGCATTATAATCTGTTTGTATTAATGAGACCTTCAAATATGAAGCTGGTAAAATAAAAAGAAAGACATTAAGCAGAACTGAGTTATTTTAACAAAGTCAGTGAGCTGTCTTGCTTGCTATATTGTCCTCTTGCATAGTGAAGGAAAAACACAGGAGGAAACTGGGAATTTCAGGGGTCCACCCTCATGTGGACAGAGTAGAGGTGAGGTAAGGAGATGTCAGTTCTGCTTCCAGCTGCATCACCCAGGCACACGCCTGTGTGTTGTATGATGGGAACTGGTAATTATAAAAGCTTCTCGCTTACCTGGAGGCAACACTATGGGCTCCTCCCACTGCTTGTGACCTTCCTGATCTTCAGCATCCTCCCAGCAGGGAGCTGAACAGGCAAACATAACTTACACACTGGGGAAGTTCCTTCTGATAACTGCCTGAAAGTCTCCATGGTTGTGCCCATGCTTCCATCTCAAAGAGAGCTGGAGACTGAATCCCAGTCCTGACATCCAGTGGACTGGTCCATACCCACTCTGCTTAAAGCTGATTGCCCCTAGATTAGGATGGTCTACATGAAATAATATTCAGTCCTGGAACTCTTCTGGGCCCTCTGGGATACTCAGGTCTTTAATGATTTTTTTAACCTTTTTTTTTCTTTCCCCCTGCAGTTCAAAATACCCCAAATTATTTGACAGCTGTGTCTGAGCCCATAAGAGTGGTATTTTTAGCAGGCAAAACAGGCTTTGTGTTTTCTTTCATGAGACTCATGGAGGCATTTTAGAGTGCAATGCCCAGGAGGGTCCTGTTAAAGGCTGTGTGGCAGGACCTAGCCCCACACCATCCATGCTCTCTTTTGGGAGACAACTTGTGGGAATGAGCTGTTCTTGGAGGCAGCTGGCTGGGGCCACCCATAGAAGAGATAGGCAGTGTCAGCTGGAGTAGGTGGGCAGAATTCCACCACAGGGGTCCACTCAGTGACCCTCCTTCAGGCCCCTGAAGAGACAAACCTGTTCACCTCAGTGAAGATCAGGATTTTTTTCTATAGCTTGCCACTGATGTAGAGAGTTTGGTCCCATTATCTTTGTCATTCCCCTTCATGCAGATTCAGGCTGATTTTAGACCTCTCCTAAGCCACCTCTTTGCCAGACTACCCAAATCCATGTCCCTCAGCATCTCTTTGTGGCTCATGTGCTCTAGGCCACTGACCATCCTGCGGAGTTTCTCCAGTTCCTCAATGAAATACTAAACTGTTGTCCCTAAATAGGACAACACTTCTGGGGCAGATTTACTAGCACTGAATAGAAAGGGAGCAGTAATTACCCTCCAACTGTGCTGAAGTCTTACAGCAAAGCCCAGGTCCTTCCGTGCATGGCTGTTGTGTAGGCAGAAGGATGCTGTTCCTACACCAAAGCAAAGGGTTTGCACTGCTCTCCATGGGATTAAACTCCATGGGATTTCTATTGTCACACATCCCAAGTTTCTCAAGGTCCCTCTGGGCTGCCTCTGCCAGCTCTGCTAAATGGAGATGGCTGTCATTACTTCTAATCTATTACCATCTGTATGTGTGCTGAAAGTGCCCTCTGTGTCATCAGCCTGGTGACTGATGAAAATATTGAACAATATCAACTCCTGTGTCATTCCCTGGGGTCCTCTGTTCATTACTGGCTGCCAGATGGCCCATCACAACATTGATTACTATTCTTTGACCTAATGGTCCAGCTAATTTTTGGTCCAGCTAATTTTCAATCCATCTAACAATTTATTCATCCAATTCATGTTTGCTCAGGTTTTGCATGAAAATGCTGCAGGAGGATTTCCAGCTGTCAGAGCTATTTCTGATCACTGGGAGTTTCTGATAATGAACAGCAGCCTTGAGGTCACATCAGCAACCTCAGGTGAATCCCACCTGCTCACCTAAATCCCAATACTTACAGCTTCTCAAGGCAGACCTTCATCTGCTCCTCCCCTTACTGGCTGTTCCCCTTCTTGTCAAATCATGCTGGATATGCAAGGTGTGGGAGTAAGCCTTGCCAATGAAATGTGTGCAAAAAAAAGTGTTAAATGCTTTAGTCTTTTTGCTTATCATCTTGACAGTGGCTTGGCTCACACGTTTGTTGATGGACTCACAATTTCTCCACATTTGCTTTTGCTGCTAAGACACGTGTAGCGCCCACCCTTCACGTTTCTTCTTGTACTATGCAGTCTAAGCTCCAGCCAAGCTTTGTCCTTTCTGGTTTCATCCCAGAGTGAATGATCAATGCCTACTGGCTCCTTTCAGTTGCCTGCACATGCTTCCAGTTGTTGTTATCTCTTATTTTAAAATACTAGCTCTGTGACCCCTGGAGCAATGGTGGGCTTGCACCTTATGTAGATGCTTTATCTTGTAGTGTTTCTGCTCTTTTTTTTTAAGTGGTTCTCAAAATGGCAGCTGCTCCCTAATATGACTTGATGGAAAGCAAATCAGATAATATTTTTTCTAAAGAAGTTATACAAACATGTTTAACATGTCAGTTAATTGAGAAGACACTTGCTCAGACAAAATGCTGCACAAGAGGACGGTTTGCTCCTAAGCTGTCGTTTTCATACTCCCAGGGCCATTGTTACTCTTCTCTGATCTCCCAGGCCTTCAGCTGGATTTAGGGTGTCAGGTCACAATGCCCCTTGGCGTCCCACCTCCAGACTGCAGTCCCCCATCTGTTTGCACTTTGGGTCCATGGCACCAGCTCAGATCTCACCCAGCTTCTGAGAAGCAGAAGTGCTGAGGAGCCCTCCTGCCTCCAGGCATTTCAGCTCTGTCTCCATGGGGCTTGTCTTGTGTCCTTCCTGTCAGCTGTAGAGAAGACAGCAAATAATGGATATAAGCTGCTGCACAGGGATTTAGGCCAGAAATTTGAACATAATTTTTAAGAGTCTGGGCAGTTAGGTCTGGAAAATGAGCACATCAATCCCATGAAATCTCACCCTTCAGAATTTTTAAGAAGAAAGAAGAGGGCAGTGGGGTTAGGTGCTCCTGCACTGGGTCTGGAAATGCTGGATGAATTCCTAAGCCCTGCTCAGTCCAAGTTTTTGGTCATCTCTTCAATGTACCATCTGCTTTGTTCAGCCATGGGTGTCTGCCCATTTCAGCTCCTTTCTCCACATGACCAGGCCCTCAAGAGGTCTCTCTGACCCTCCCATTTTCTGGCCCAGAAAAATGCATTTCATTCCTTCACTAGCAGGAGCTCCATCTCTTCATGGTTTGGAAAACAGTGGAGCCATGCTAGTGGGTGCCTGTGAGCACACAAGCTCCTTGGGGAAAGGGGCTGCTATCCTCCCCTGGAGAATGGGGCTGAGGGCTGCCCACCTTCCTGGAGGACCCAGGGAAATGCAGAGAATGTGGAAGGCTGCTGATCTTGAAAGAGAGCTGGAAATATAACCCAGAACAAGTCTTCCTGCTGCATGGCTTCCTGCCACCAGCACTGGGAATACTGCTGGGTGACATGGAACTGGAAAGGTCCCTTGGTGTGCTGGAACAGCTCTCATCTAGTAGGGAGCCCATGCTCTCAAGCATGACCATCAGCAGTGGCTTGAACATTGCCAGGGAGCAGTTTAGATTACTTAATTTAGAGAATCAGTCAGCAAACACCAGCAGAAATCTGCTATAATTGTCTTGATTTCCACTCTCAGCAGTAACTCCCTTTTGTCTTCCCCATGTCAAAAAGCAACACAGCTGTGGCCTGTGGCCCTGTGGTCGGGACACTTTCTCCATCCCCAGCTCAGCAGCATGCCATGGAAAGGCTGCCCCACCTCATCAGTCACTATCTAGTGTGGAATTCCTCTCTGTGCTCACTGGAGAGGAAAACCCTGCTGCTCAGGGTGCAGCTTTGCTCCCCAGGGGAGGCTCCAAGGGCTCCTACCCCTGCAAGGGCAGGAGCTGCTCCTGCCTGTGCTGCCCACCCTTGTCTTCACCAAAAACTTCAGTCAAACCTGGACTTCAGCGTGTGCATTTTCAGAAAAAAACCAGTGACATCTAATCACATCCACTCTTCCCCAGCCCTCCTGCAGGTCAGGTTTACCCCATGGGAGCCACAGTTAAGGACATTCACAGACATCCCAAGCCACAAATCTCTGCTCCAGTTAGCTAAAACAAGATGTTACAAAAGCAAAACCACCTCCAAACTTCTGCATTACCTAATGAAACCAGCCTATTCCTTGATGAGCTTGTGCAATGTGCAGTTTCAGAGCTCTCCAAAAGTGGTTTATGACAATTTTAACCCATGGATGGTCACTGCTCTGTTTTAGTTCCCAGTGAACACTCAGAATTTGCTGCAAAACTGCAGGCAAGGTGGGATGTAGTTCTGGGGTGGTGTTTTGCACACTGCAAAGGGTGGGAATAAGGAAGATGATGTGTGTTTTGGGGGGCAAGTATTGTACATATAACAGTGTGCATTCAAGCAGTACAGCACAACTGCTGTAATAGTTTATACTATTTAAATAACATTTAAAATGGGGAAGCTTCAGAAAGCCTCTTGAAGATTGTCAACATCAATTTTAGTCCTAAGGGCACTTTGTGGCATCAAAGGCCATAATGAAAGATTTCCCAAAGCAAATGGGAGCTTGGAAGACTTTTATATCTCACATTCTTTTCTATTTCTTATGTTCCTTTTCTTCTCCTGGAAAACTCTATATAGTCTATCCACAAGCAGGTAGTCTGAGAGATTTTATTACTAACGACTACAGACAGCTTCTCCTGTCTGAAAAATAAAGATGGATTCATGTAGTCTTTGCTGCTGCTCTCAAGAAAATGTCACTTTCCTCACCAGACAGCAAAGGCAGGCTAGATTTTCTTACCAATATTTCTAAATTATTTCTAATGTAATAAATTTTTGCTTTTACAGCACAAGTCCTGTGGTGTGACTTTTACTTTAAAACCCTTGTCTCCTAGAGACAAATCTCTCCTGTCATTCAATGCAAATTTCTGACCTTCACACACTAAAAGAAAAGTGATGGGCTATGATCTAATGTGACCCAAAGGTTCAGAAAATTAGAGAACATCCTGAGCTCCAACGCTTATCTTTTAAATTGTATGATTTTTAAATTAATCTACTAATGTGGAGACAGAATTAGGAAAGATAAAGTGTGGTTTGTGGAGATTTTTCTCCCTTCTCCAGCTTTTCTGTACTTTAGGAAAATGGTGATGCAATACATTGGAGTGAGCTGAGGAAAGCTGTGTCAGCCAAAATCATTGAGTCATGGAAACCTGGGAGCTGCAGCTCTTGAGAGTTCCAGACAGGGGTTGGTGTGCTTTGGGAAAGGAAATGCTGGTTACTGTACATCATCTGCTTGCTCTGCTGTTGCCCTCTTCCTCCAGGATTGAGGAAATTTGATTGATTCATCCCTTATACTTGTCGGAAATGTTGCTCACTGCGGACTTTGACAATTTTGTTTAATCTCCCTGGGGCTGTGCTTGAAGGCTTGAGCAAGTTGCTACTATCAACAGCTCTAATTTGAACCAGGCCCTTGTTACTATCCATCAGCAAGGGGCAGAGTGTTGTGCTCAGCTAGGAGAGCCAAAGCACATAGCTGAGGGAGGAAGAGTGCAGGAAGCAGAAGCCTTGTGCACAAGCCTTAGCTGGGGGCTTCTGCCTGGGGCAGACCCCACCAAGGAGGAGCTGCTGACACAGCTTAGCCCTGACTCCATGAAATCAGCCTCTAGAGAGGGTGGGATGTGAGCATTAGTTCTATTTCCTGAAATGAGCTCAACAAATGCTTATAGGCATCAGTGATATGTGAACAACCATGGGAGGCTCTTACTCCAGGCCTGGTAGCATCCATCTCCACCAGAAATTTATAATGCTCAGAAAAGTCTTCCTGAGTCTTATTTCCCTCTGAGCACAGGTGAACACTGAGCCCAGGAATCTCAGTGCACCTGAGCAAGAGCTTCTGCTGTGGCAGGGTGTGGTGGCCCAATGTGGGGATCTTGCTGTCTGTCCCTAACCTCACAGAGACCAGCATGAGGCAGCTCAAGCTGAGCACAAAAGAAAGAGCACAAAAGAAAGTTACAGGGTCTTTTGTAAATACTGTTTTTTCCTGTTTTCTAGTGTATAATAAATATATAGTCTCATTTTGTTAGCATGTCCTGGTTTTATGTGCACAATGTGGTGTTAAACCTCCGCTGAGTTCTATGTATGTAACATTTTCTCCTGAGCTCCTGATCAAGCAGAGGCCTGCTGCGACAGTCCCTGGTCCTCTCTGGTGGGGTGCAGAACCACACAGCCCGTACTCCCTGCCTATCCCTGTCCCCATCCCCATCCCTGTCCTTGCACCCCTTGCTGGGGTGCTGCCTCTCCTTCCTGCCCTTGCTTTTGCCAAGAGACAGGACATCACCTCTCCAGCCCAGGCAGAGCAGGGTACCCTGTCCTCCCAACATTCCCAAAGGTGAGCTGTTGGGGTGGTGGTGGTTTTTGCTGCATAGGTTGGTGTGGAAGTTTTTTCCCCTGCAGAAGGAGATGAATGGAGGAGCTGGTGGGTTAGCATGTAATTGGATTTGTCTCTGCTGCAGTGGCCTCAATGGGTGATGGATGGTCCAGCCAGGGGGAAAGGCGGTGCTGTCATCCCCTGCTAACAGATCTCTCGTGCTCTTTCAGAGGGAAGGGGTCTCACCAGGGCATCCTCCAGGAGCCTTCTGGAAGAGAGAAGCATTTTGCGTGCATCCACAGGGACATCCTCCTCACCTGCCCAGCTAGGACACCAAGGTTTGGAAAGGACCAGGTTCACTCAAGCCTTTGTGCTCTTCTCCACACACTTCCCAGTACAGTCTTGAGTGCTGGCCAAGATTTATTTCTTCCTTCAGAAACCTCATTTGTGTTAGACATTCTCAAATACCAAGTTTCAAGCTCCTGTGTGCTTGACCTGTTCCTCAGAGCACCTCTGATATGCCCGGGTTTCTGCAGTTTGCTCTCCAGAAATTTCTGCTGGTCAGATGAGAGAATCTAATTTTCTGGTTTAACTTCTCTCAGATTACTCTGAAGACAACAGTCAAGTTGGAGCTGGCTTGTGGCTTTTAAGAAAAGTGCCAGATGATTCCTGCAGTGTGGCTGATGGTGCTTGGCTGAGGCAGAGAAGATGGGAGAGAGAATGAGATAAACCAGAACAAAATGTCGTGGGCTCTTTTGCTTTGTTATAGGGCCAAACACTGAATACCCTCCAGCTTAATTTCCTGGCTTACCTGTTCCCCACAAATGGCCTGCAAGGACATCATGTTTGATGAGTGGCATTACAAGGAGCCTTTTCAGTTCTCAAGCCCCCCTTTTTTATCCTCTGCTCCCAAGAGTTATGATGATGTGACCACAGATGTAAGTGTACGTCGGTTCCTGGCATTCTCCACCCCATGCGGTCTGTTCTTACATAAGAGTCGGGGAAGATGCTTGACAAACATATTTTCGACTTAAAGCCATAAAACACAGTCTTGATGACATCAGTTGCTGAGCAGCTGCAGATAAAGAGCTTGGGGTTTTTTCCCCCCAAAAATGGAGTTACACATTCTTCCTATCAGACCCAAATAAACTCAACGCCAACACTAACCTCATTACTGGGGGAAATGAGGGTGCTTGGGGCACAGAATCAGCACCAGAATGACTGTGCCTGGTTCTGCATCCTGCCTGGTTGGCAGTGTCAGCTGTAACCCAGCTGGTGTGCTGATACACCCCCATGCTGCTGGAGGATTTGGCTTCTTTCCTTCCTCAGAAGTGCTAGCAACTGGTTGAGCTGGGTTGTTGAATCTGCTTCTGTTTGCAAAGCAAAACTCTCCAACTTCCACACAACTCACAGGAAGAATATACAAATACTATGAAAAATATAAATCAGAGGAATGGGCCAAGAGGTGTCTTGAAGGTTCTTTTCACAGCTTTTACCTGTTGAAATCCTGATGCTCCTAAGCAGATGCTTTGACTTTCCAATATCCAGGCAGCTTTGGTATTTGAGCTGCTAAAATCAGAACCAAGAACTTTCTGAAATGGTAATGAGTTGCTTTGTTTGCCCTGGAATGCTCATTGTTCCCACTGTTTTATTGAGCAGTCTGCCTGTGAGCTGTGGTGCCAAACCTTTCTGGGTGCCATGCCTTTAGCTCCCAAGACCCCAATACACTTTGCAGAGAGATGTTCTGATGGTGTTGCATCATTCCTGGAAATTGTAGGTTTTTCTGTAGTAAGAACAGAATTATATCTTTAGTATGAAACTTTACTGCTTCTAAAGGGGGCTTGAGAGGTAAGGCATTATTTTGTGGTTGTGGTATCTGATCTTCATAAAGCAGGGAAAGTTGTACTTGAAGCAAGAGCCACTGTGAAGATCTAAGTGCTAAAATGAAGGTTTCGTTGCAAATACGTCTTCTGTAAAGATTTATTTTTCTATAAACATAGAAATATTTTGGTTTGTGCTTAGTGTGCTGGCTCATTTCTTTATTATTTTCAGATTATTCCCCCATACAGTCTCATAGCTATGCCTTGTCTTCTTGCAGACATTGGCTAACTGCATCATGAGCATTTCTATTGTGTAGAAGTAAACTGAAAACCAGGGTTTGACACAAGGAAAATGTGAAAGCATGGATATAGAAGTCAATTTCTTTAATTTCCTTTTGTTGGGAGTGAAAACTGCCTTTATTTTTCAGGAACAGCAAAGTGGTAGTGTTTCTTTTATGACAGTACTACTAATAAAATTTCACTGATTATGTTTAAGAATGAGATTCGAGGAAAAAACCATTTCAGTAAAAACTTGTTTTTATGCTACTGCTTATTTAACAAAAGCTGGCTGAGTCACATGCTCTGAAGGGTACTTGAGGGGGAGAGGGATTACATATTCCACACCAAGATGACAGAAAATGCTTTAAATTTTTAGCTTGGGGTTTTTGAGAACAACTAAATCTTCATTGATTTTTCTAGAGTTCAAAGCTGAACATACGTAACTGGAAAGAACAGCCACAGGGAGAACAGAAAAAAGAAATTCATGACACTTTACATTGATTTAGCCATTATGCCCCACTGGATAAACGGGATATAGCTGGAAGAGCCATTACACATCATTGTCTCCAAAGATGGCCTTGATATTTGCAAGTACTTACACACAATTACAGCTTTAAGTACAGTAACAAGTGGCCGAGCTTTGCCCTTCCCTCCTTATCTTTTAAGTCACAAAATTGCACACAGTGGTTCTGAGTCATCCAAAGGAGCCTGAAGAGGTGGGCAAAGCATCACTATGTTCTTGTTTGTAGGTACTAAAAGAATGGAGAGAAAAAAAACCAGAAACAGCCATGAAGAAGGAGGAGGAAGGCTTTTCATGCAGAAGAGATGCTCCTCTAGGTCTTACTGCCTTTTGAGAGGTGAACTTTTCAAAATCCTTTAAACTCCTAATTTCTGGGGAACACATGTTGCCTGAACATCAAGGAAGAAGACTTTGAATTAGGCTTTACCATTTCCAGTTTCACACTTTGGGCAGTGAAGCACAACCAAATCAACCAGCTGTTGAATATCTCTGAAGGAATTGTTATATGACTATTAAGATCCAAACAGCGATTTTAGAGAAGTTGCCACCATCAGATTCTCATGTCACTTTTTGTTCCCAATAGAGAAGGAGTGAATTCAAGTTGCCTTTGGCTTGATCAAAATCTGCTCAGGGGAAAGAGATTGGAAGCACTGCACGTTTCTCCCCAAAGAGCAATATATCTGCTTTCAGCCAAGAGAACCTGGTTATTCCTAGTTAAGAGTTCCCTGAATCGCAGCTTCTCGAACTTTTATGCAGGTAGCCTCACCTCTGATTTTACGTCTTGATTCCTTTATGGGCTTTCAACTCTATTCAATTTCCAGGATCATGAACAGCTTTGTTACTTCCTTACACCGCACTCCCTTTTTTGCTGTTGAAGTCTAAGGATATGCTCATGACTTGAGGATAGATCGGTCATCCATATACTGACCACCCAGATTCTGCACAGGTTTATCCACACTGCTAAACACAGTGAAGACTAGATGAGTTATTCTGGAGGCTAAATACTGCTGGAGACATACCCCAGCCTCCTGCTCTGTGTGTCCACAATGTCCAGGGCTAGTCCTTGTACAAGATTTCTCTTGAAAAGAGATAGCTGGAGACATCAGGATTGGAGTCAGGGCATGAGCTCAGAGTGTGGACAACTGCTTGGGGCATTCAGTACTTGAGCTGTCTCTCTGAGTCTCTTCTACTCAGTAAAGTTGGTATATCCTTTAAAGACTGCTTGTTCTTATACCTTTAGTCCACTTACATGTTTTTCACATAAACAAGTGTGGCTCCTGGCCAGCAAAGACATCTGTGTCTTAGACAAAGGTAGCAAGTTCTTACTGGACAGCCTGGACTAAGTGTAGAGTCCAGTAAGGCTCTCTTGAGCTTGAGTGAAAGTACCACTGGTGTTCAACTTCTCCCAGAGTAGAAGTCAGAATACAAGGGAAATCCCAGATCACCACCTGTCCCATCTCCTGACTGACTCCAATTCAATCATGCCCTTCTCTGTAGACTGTACCTGAGAAGGAAGAGATGGATGGATAAATGCATGAATGGATGGATAGATAGGCAGAGAGACAGAAAACATATTTGATGTGTAAATGGCCTGAACTTCTATATTCCCTGTGTTGGTTTCTGTCCTTCTTAGCTTCTCCTAAACTAGAGTTGTCAGAAAGATGGCAGAAAATGAAGAGAGCTAAGATAATGGGAAATTATAGTCACATTGGCCGCAACTGCCTTTGGAATGGATACCACCAAATACGTGGTGTAAGTATAGTAATGCCTGGATCTAGTCTCCAGGACTTTCTGTCTAGTGGGCAAGTCCCACCAAATTCCATTAGACTCAGTAAAATCAGTAATTGCAGTCCCCAGCAGCATCATACTCAACCACCTTTCAGCCAGCAGTGCTTCTGCAGGTATTTCCCAGCAACATGCCTGCACTGCACACTTGCCTCCCTCTCTTTTCCAGGTAAATGAGGACTGTACACCCCTGCTTCATTTTGGGGACATTTGTGGGGTGAGCATAAGGACCCTGGTTATCAACTCACCTCTAGCCAAGGACTGTATTTAAGGTCAAGCCTTCGCCCATGGTCCCTACCCAAGCCCAGGACAGTGAGTGCACACACTCAGGACACAAAAACAAGAGGTCCCAGGATATTTTGACCTGTTTGCTGATGTGAAGTATTTTCAGATCTGTGGAACAAAGAGTTGACCTACGCTTTGTCTCCCTAATGGTCCCCTTCAATTATTTGCACTGGATCCTGAGACACCTCAGCTTATGTGATAGCCTGAAGGTATAAACCTGTAGGGCTGCAGTGCTACTGAGCTGCTACTCCTCTGCCACAGCCATGGAATCCTGCTTTTGTTGGACTGTTGTATGATAAAGGCTTCATTCACCCTGTAGTGCTGTTGTTCCTTTCCAAGTGGCTCTTATGTTTCCTTTCCCTGAGTGCACTGCTGCAAGACCTTTATAAAAGATAAAAGAGAACTAATTCATTGTTTGCTAACAACTCCCACTCGTGAGGCAGCTGACCACTTGGTCTCCAATGCTCTTTCATCACTGTGGGCCTGGCTTGGCCCTCTCTGGAACCAGCAGGACTTTACCTTGATGTGAATTAAGCCTCAGATGCTGTGGCTGTTATCAGCAAGTAAAAGAAGGACTAGCCTGGTGTTCAGAAGTATTGTATAGACAATTGACTGTCTATATAATATTGTCATATATAGGGCTCTGAGTTGCCCTCCCAGAAATGATTCTGTGAATTAGCACACTCTTTTCCTGCTGGGTAATGGTCTCTGCTGTAGAAGAGTCACAATATGGTTCATAAGCTAGCAATTGCATGTGATATTTTATGAAACTGTAGTAAAATTATCATCATAATCTTCTGAAGGGAGTATTGGGCAGGCAATGACAAAGGCCAAGGAATTGATGATCTAATTCTGCAGCCTGAACTGCTTGGCACAACTTCAACTGGAACTGAGGGTTTGGTATCCGTTCCCTCTCCCGACAGTGTGACCAGCTGTAAGTTCCTATGGCAAGCTATCAATCCCTATTTATTCAGATGGCTGGCTGCTTCCTTGGGCAGAGATCTCCTGAGTTCCCAGGTTAGCTTCCCAATCTTCTTAACATCCAGAAGTTCCTGACAAATGGCCTTTGTGCATATATAGTGGGTCTGCTGCTTCCCTGACACTGGAGACCCACTATGCTAGTGTTGGTATATGGAATAATTTGAGATGGGTCCCTGGCAGTCTTGTCTGAAATTGTTTTGAATAATTTAGTAAAGTTGACCAAGATTTGGGAAGGACATCTAGGTGCTTTTTAAGGTCCCTTCCATTCCAAACCTTTTAAGATTCTGTGATTTCCATGCAGTTTTCAACTATTTCATCAGACTTAAGTCTACATTATTGATT
>NW_005054302.1:1051748-1079362 GCF_000277835.1 Geospiza fortis | reverse complement strand
AGGAATGTCCACTGGTTTGAATCAACTGTTTCATAAACAGCCTGTGGTTTTGGAAGGGCCTCTATCTTTTAAGGACCATTCTGTGTTTTATAGCTTCTCCTCCTGGGCTGCATCCTCCAGCCACTGTTACTAAACCTGTGGCAGTTATCATGCAGCACCTGCAGAGACAACTCAGTGACTCTTGGACAAGGAACCTGGTAAGGTTTTGCTCTCAGCTTTTCTCTGCCCATGTTATTTTCTTTTTTTTTTCTTTTTCTTTTTCTTTTTCTTTTTCTTTTTCTTTTTCTTTTTCTTTTTCTTTTTCTTTTTCTTTTTCTTTTTCTTTTTCTTTTTCTTTTTCTTTTTCTTTTTCTTTTTCTTTTTCTTTTTCTTTTTCTTTTTCTTTTTCTTTTTCTTTTTCTTTTTCTTTTTTTTTCTTTTTTCTTTTTCTTTTTCCTGTAATTAAGTGTAATCATAATAAATACATCAGTTATAAAACAATCTCCTACCTCATAAGAGGTATCCAGTTAAATTGCCTGTGTTTGTGTGGGAGTGTTTTCTTTTTCATTGGCAAAGCTTCCTTTTAAGGACTAATAATGAAGATTCTGTTAAAGAAAAATGTGTATTGAACGTTTACTATTTCACTGGTTTTCTGTAGAATCATTTACGCAAAGCTGTGAGTCACCAGCTGAAGTTCAGTGTGTGAAATTGCTGGCAGAGTAAATTAATTTTGTGCATGAGAAATCAGTAATCTGCATGCATTACAGTCAATTCATAATTGCTTTAAAATCACATGGCAAATGATTATAATTAGGACAGGAGCTGTTCCAATCAAGAACAAAAGAAGGCCATAGCCTAAATCTATTCATTGCTACATTTCTTCTCCTTGAAGGTCTATGAAAGATGTCCCAGCTCCTAACTGGAAAGCACAGTGGAAATCACCAGTGCCCCTTCCAGCTGCGGCTGTGTTGTCAGCGAGTCTGGCAGAAATGCTTGTGAAGTGCAACATTTTACTGTTAGTACATGTCACAGAGACCTAGGCATAAAGGCCTAAAATAGGCAGGCCTTGAGAGCAGTAACTTCATTGTCCTGCCTCGATAGTTTAGCCCACCTGGAAAATTGAAATGACCTCTGTCTATGACTGTTCTGTCTGCTCCACACCCAGGCTCTGCAATATCTCTCACTACAGACCTTCCTCTAAGGGGTTCTCTCTTTAGAAGCAAGGAAGAGTCATCTCTGTCTAAAGGGAATATCTCCAAAGGTGCAAGATGCCTCAGGAAAGAACATGTCATTCTTGAAAGGGGTAACTATCCATTAGCCCTTCAGACTGCAGGAGGACTGACACCATGGCTAAGTGACTAGAAAAATCAGAACACAATGAAATCTTGAAAAGAGATATTCTGCTGATAGAAGCTAAGACCAACAGAGAGACACCCTACCTCCACCCCCAGGCCCCCATACTGCCAGTGCAGAGACAGGGGTATGAACTAAGCCTACACAAGCCCCAGCAGCCTGACTGGGAGCTCTTGACACAGTCCCCATCTCACTGATGGTGCAGAGGCACAGTCCCTTCCCTCAGGGTGCTCAGTGCCGATCTCCTGGCACGGTAAGCAGCTGAGGGAGACGGGGGCACAACCTTGAACACCTGTGAGGAGGTGATGCAGGACATCAGCATCTGAAATATTACCCAGGCTTTTGAAACCATCAGAGCAAAGACAAGGTTTAAGGGGGACTTCATTGCAAACTGTGGCTTTTGCCTCTGGTTGTGTGTGCTTCATCCATGCACAGTGGGCCAGGTGGGAGGTGATGCCCTCGCGAACGGTGGGCTGTGGGACAGCACGGCCTTAGTGCTGCCAGCAGACCAACTCCCCCGGCCCCATGGGAGGGCAAAGCTTTCTGAAGATAGCTCCAGGCAGGAAGAGGATGCTGACTCCAAAATGCGTAGGCATAACTGAATCAAAGAAGTGAACTCACCCAGTTTACAGCAGCTGGTACAGATCATTATTTAACTGAATCAGAACAGAGCAAAATCTTCCTACTCCATAAATCCAGATGAACGTGATTAATTCCTGTGAAATTTTATCATCAAGAGATTATATTTGATCTTCATTTGAAGACTTGTGTCAGGGTCCTTTTTAGCAAGGTCAGCAGTTGTACAGAGCCTGCTTTCTCACCAGTCTAGAGCTCCCCAGCACGCTGTGCACCTTCACACACATAGAGGACACAGAGCTGCTGTGTTGGCAAAGCTGGTCCAAGGAGTGAGGCCATGGGCCAGCCTCTGCCTGAGAAGGGGAGCACTGCCCACCCCACTGCTGGTGTATGCAGAGTTGAAAGACCCATTGCTCTGCACCCCAGAGGTGCCAAGACTCTGGCATCTCAGCATCATTTCTATTCTTAACCACAACTTCCATCAAAAACATACACCTAAGACAGAGCTATTATTTTCTCTTCACAGGTGGGAGAGAAATAATATCAGCTGGCAGTTGCTGTTGCCAAAAAAAAAATGAATCTTCAAGATGGGAGGCTGCTGAAGTCCCTCAAGCAAGAACGTTTTCTCTCTTCTAATGACTCCTGTATGACACAGAAAACCCTCTTACCTGATAGCCTGCAATTCTACATGAGAATTGCTGCAGGATTCCTCTAATGTGTGCTTAAGATGAGATTGATCAGAGGAAGGATCCTTATGTCTCTTGCTAAAGCTCTGACCAGAAGGACTTTCTCCAAGTGGCATATCCTAGATCACACCATCCTTTTGCTCTCAGCAAGCCGAGGCAAACAATGCTTCTGCCAGGTTTTTCTTTCCTTCTTCTATGCCCTCCATAGTAAGGGAACATGAATGGCTAATTCTTGCCTGCACAAGGCTGACACTCTTCTTTTCCTAAAATTAAAACACTCCTCAGATGTCTTGGTGGAGAATTTAATAACTGTCCTGAATAGTGCAAGAAGCTCCAAGGCCCAGAGACACCATATTTAATACTAACAATCAAGTATGCTGTCACGCCCATATTGAGCCTCCCTTTCAGCCACACAAGAACTAGAGAAATGTCAGCAGGATCAGTGCATTTTCACTGATAACAAATCCAGACAACCCAGGATCCAGACTGGTGCTCTTTCAAGTGACATGTGCGAGTCTCTACAGCTGTTCCAGGATATGAAATGTTTGGAGTGATGTCCAGAGGTCAAGGTGGCTTTGCTCTGATGCAGCTCAGCAGCAGTGAGGATGTGCAATGTGCACCATCTTGGCAGACACAGCTGACAGGACAGCTATGGAGACATTGCTAGTTAGGAATAAATATATGTGCTGTCAATCACTGGTGTAAAAACAGATGTTGTGAGCTTGCATTTGTGGCTAGCCAGCTGAGAAACTGACAAATCCTTCATCTGTAGGAATAAGAGAGTTTGGCATAAAGATGTTTCTTTAGAAATGGCAAGGAAGCTGTCTGATGTGTCTCAACTGATTGGTTAAGAGCAGGGTAAGACCAAGGGAACAATGGACCTGAGATCAAAATCACTAAGTAAAAAGAGGCAGTTTAGATTTCACATGCTTTGAATTTGTGCATTTTTAAATTAAGATGATCCTTTAGGGGTTGTGATAGTGTTTTTGTACATGCCCAGATAAATGTAAAAGAATCTGGCTATAAATTTAGCCTTTGCACAAACGCTCTGCAAAACCTTCAAGTGCCAGGCTGGAAGGGGGCTACGCAAAGGGTTGAGAAAGTCCTCTGAACAGCTCCTGAGCTGAGTGAAAGGAACAGATGTGAGCAGCTGGGTACCAACTCACCCTTCTGCCATGAAGATGACCTGTGAGCTCTGAAGATGGTCAGATGTCCTAAAGAATTGTGATTGGGGTGATTGTTTATTGCTGGGATCACATGGCTATTATTTAGGGTCCAGAACAAAAAGGGTCCTTTCATTCTTGTCTTATAAAGTCCTGCTCTTTTTCTCAAGCCTCCCTTGCAAGCCAGAGGATGCATCATATTATATTATATTATAACCCATGTGTTTTTTCCCTCTTCTTTTTCCCAGGTCTAGAGCAAGATTAGTCTTTTATGAGGTGTGTAGTTCTGGAAGGGGGAAATAGTAGTCTAGGGCAGTTTCAACCAAAACTCACAAGCTTATATGATCCCTGTTCATCTGCTGGAGAGACCAACAATCAGCATAACAGGCATATGTGATGAAACAATGAGTTTCATCACACTGACTGCAACAGGCAGGTACTTGTGAAGTCTAGCCATGTTAACATCATGCACTGGAAACTGGACCTTTTGTTTTCTTCTAGAACAGAACAGCTAGAACAGAACAGCAATCTGCACTACAAGTGAATGGGATGGGATATCTACACCCCATGTGACAGCAGCTTAGCAAATGTTGAAAGGGGCTTCAAGTCAGTTCAGTGTGGCTCAAGCAAACTTGGGCAGGACATGCCATTATTCAGAGGAACATTGAGGTTGTGATGGGCTAAGAAGCAAAGAAGGTAGGAAGCAGCAAGAAATGCTGTGGAGCACTCTGCAGCAGCTGGACTTTGAAGGCTGAATCTGACTTAATTTTCTGACTTCCTTTTGATTAGAGAGAAGAGGGTTACAAAAAGGAAAGTCAAGAAGCAGCCAGACTGGAGAAGGTCTAACACTGTCTGTATAACCACTGGATGTCATTGTGCAGTTGGACTCTTACTGACAGAGAGGAGGTGAGACATCAAACATCGTGAAGATATTTATCAAGGAACATATCTCATTAAAAGCTTATCCTGCAGATGTTCCTAACATCTGTCTCTTTGTACCTGGCATCTAAAAGAAGATTCCTCAAGGATGTAAATTATCAACCATATAAAGATAAGGACATTCAAAAAGAAGTTCTCATCCAGAGCATCATCAGCTGTGGAAGAAGATGCAAGTTCAGATGTTTATTCAATAGGCACACTATTAGAAAAAGCACAGTGCTCAAATAGCCAGGTAGCATAGTGAATTATTAGTCTGAGTTATATAGACTTACAGTCAACTTCCCCGTCTCCTGCCAGCAAGCTTTCCAATCTCACATTCCAACACAGTTCATGTGCAGGGTAGATTTATTGAATTTCTCTCAGCTAGAGACTGCCCAGTCTCATTCATTTTAGTTTTAGGTTTTCTTGGGTGGTAAAGGTGCAGATTTCTACATTTTTGAAGTATGCTTAAGCAATTTCCAGGAAACAGATGCATATCTGTACATGCTCTAGTGTCACCCAAATGGTCCTTAAGAAATAGACAGCAGATGTTTTAAGGCAGAAAATCCCAGTATTTCACAAACAGTCTCAAGTTCTGTTTATTTAAAGAACATACTTAATAAGTCCATTGTGAACATAATCATAAATAAAGTAAAATGGATGCATTTGCCATGACACTTTTAGCTCGAACTCTTCCGGATTGTGTTTTCTTTCAAGTTCTGTAAGAGCTGAAGTCTCAAAAGGTGACCTTCATAATTCATTAATCATCACAAAACAGTTCCTTGAGGGAAAGAAGTATGAAAGGTATGTGCAGTGCTGAAAGAGGGCAGCTTGATTCACAGCAGATTTGAGAGTCTGGGCTCTGAGCCAGAGGATGATTTTTCTTAAAGAAATGGCCCATGCAGCCCCCAGGTACATGGGGGGTTCCTTCCAGCCTGGTGTGCATGGTTGTTCCCCCTCTAGCTGTTCCCCCTCTGCCTGTTCCTTCCAACCTGACACCTCCTGCTGGCTCTGCAGAGGTCAGGGCTCATCTCTTTTAGCAACTCAGCTGCGTGGTGTGGTGCTTGGCTTGTTACTCCAGCTACGGCTCAGCTCTTACACCATCACCTCTACCAGAGACTGTCCTTTCCTTGCTCTTCTCCTGGGCCTCCTTTTGGTCTCTGGATACACCTATGCAGATAAACTAGGAAGGGGCAGGACACAGGCTTCCACTGGCCTGCAGCTGTCCTGGTGGAATACTTAGCACACCTCTGGCACAGTTTTTATCCCCAGCAGCCACCCTTTGGTGCAGCAAACACCTGGGCACAGTTCATCTCCCAAGAGACTCAGTGCACATACAAGTGCAATGGACTGTATGGATCTACACCTGAGGCAGGTTATCCAAGCAAATGCACACTGCCATGGACATGTTCACTGCACATGTACAGTAGCAGTCAATGGGGTTCATCCCTCTGTACTACCCTCATGCTTGGTTGCTCTACAATCTGTTCTAGGTCAACAGAAGAACCAAAAGGAGCAATCAGGTATCCCAGCAGAAAATTTCCTTGGGGTCAACAACACAAGATTTGTGAAGTCATGAAAAAATAAGCCTGACAGACAGAAGAGTCCAGGTCTACCATCACCTTGGAGGTGAGACTTGCTGTGTATGGGTATGTCAAGGGTCCCAGTTAATTGCTCCACCAGTGCTGGCAGTGCCAGGCCTGGGTGTCCTCATCATGAGTAGAGCTATGGCTGCTCATGCCCTCTGTGGCTGGGCAGGATGGCAGCTCCATTGGCACACACCATTTTTCACCATAGGGCTGCTGGCTGCCCTTCACTTCTACCCCACACATCTTCCAGCTCTCGGAGCTGTGCTCGTGGCCATTTCACTGTCTGAGTATCACAGATGAAGCCTCTGGTGTGTGTAGCAACTGTTCATGTGGTCCCCTGCAGTTCCAATATGCTGATACTGTTTTTCCCTCACACCACAGACGTTACATCTTCAAACTTGTCCTATTTGAAGCAGTCACCAGCATCTGTCTGACTTACCAGTGCAGTGCACACCCAGACCTGGAGAGCTTCAGCTACAAGATCTGTAGGAGTGGCATTACAGACTGAGGCCCATACTTGGACATCTAAGTAAAACAGATCTGTCTTTAAAGCCATTCAGCATTGCAGATCTCCCTGATTTTGTCAGTTGTTAGCTTAAAAGGAATGAGAATGTGAATCCTCCATAACTCATCTGGGATAACTCCTTGTTTCCTCAAGCAAGTCTCCTTTTAGCCAAGCTTGCTACACAAATGAAGCTCTTGCTATACCATGGTTTAGGCAGAAAAGCATGTGTGCAGGTGTTCCTCCTTATTCCTGCACTATCAAACTGTGACTGACATAAGCTGATGTGTCCCATTATTTTCCCAAAAATAAATGGCTATGTACAGGAGAAAAAGAGATGCTGGGAATACCAGCATGGGGAAGCAGGAGAAAAGGACCAATGTCTTCATAGATACCAGGGAAGTTCTATGAGACAGGTGCATTAGGACCACCACAGCCACTGATAAAATTCTTGGAGCTGGCACAAAATAATCCAGTGACTCAGCAGAAATCCACCAGGAAACCACTCCACCTACATTCCCACCGTAAGACATATTTTCTCAAGGCAAACACATCACCAAAACCCTCTTCATCCCTCCACTTGTTCAAATGCTCTTTTTAAGCCAGACAAAAAAATAACAAGAATGTGTCTTGGCTTGGAGGAACATGAAGTTGTTCAGGAAAGATACATAAGCCCCAAATGTTTAGGGAGGAGAAGCACAGGTACAAGAGCACATCCAGAGATACTAAAGTGACAGTGGGCAGCAAATCAAATACTTGCAAGAAAACACACCCTGAACTCTACTCACACACATGCATTTTGTCATGGAGAAATGAGTGAAAAGGCCTTTTTTAATGGGCTTGATGCAGAACAGAACCCTCTGGTCCCACTCCAGCACAGCAGCTGAGCAAGGTTTTACTTTAAGGGCATGTGTAATCTCAGTAAAGCAAGTAGGATTTCTTGTGTTCTTAGAGTTAAGCACAGGTTGGAAATTGCTTCTCTGTCTGGGACAGGGTGTTTACCATGTAGGTCTTCCTTGCTGCCTTCAAAGCCTCTGGGAGTGTACACTGAGCACTGAGACCACCGTCTAGGTGGGATGACAGAATCCAGAGCAAAGCCACAATTTCAGGAGAAGACCAGAGTGATCAACTTCTAAAGTAAAATCATAAAGCAGAATAAGGTTTTTCTGATGTATAACACAGTGTTTGGGCAGATGTAAAAGCAGTCTTTAAATATCTGAGGAGAGTAAACAGTGTTGATAAAAAAAAATTACTCAGGCAAGCACACTGACAATGTAATTAGGGTAAATGAGAGAAAATTAAGAAAACAAAAATTCAAATTAAATACTATGGGCATATTGGTGAAAGAGTTTAGGCAGTGAAACTGCTGCCTACAGTTTTTGCTAACTTTCACAGTTACGCTTCTCATAAAGCCATCAGGCTGGAATTAAAAAAATTAACATCAATACTGTGGATTTTTAATTTGTTTTAATTTTAATTGGATTGCCTTTGCATCAGTCACTGTATCTCTATCACAATCAGGCCACTCAATGCCACTCTACAAGAAGGAAGAGCCAAATTATGCTGAGAATATTGGTATCACTCTTCTTAACTGGTTTTGGGCAAATGATGCTAGAGCAGTGGAGATCAGATGCTGTTCCAGGCTGCTCAGATTTAGGTGATGTACTTTGGATGTCCATGTATTTTTCTTCTAATCTTTCAGTGTAAAAGAGCTTGTTATGTATTCACATAATTCTATCATCTAAAAATAGTTGACATTTATTCACACAGCTCTTTTGCATGGTGAAGCTAAAGCACACTGGGATTTTAGTATGAGCAGTCTGCCTAAATCTTGTGTGTCAGCAAAGGAGAACCAAAGACTGGTGCCCCAGCCAGCAGTGAAGGCAGGCCTGTCGTTGCCTGTGGCTTTGTGTTTCAGACAGCTCTGGGCTTCACGTTCACAGAGGATGCGTTGCTGGTTGCTGCTGATCAGCTGCCTGGATCCACATCCATGGGACAGTTTGGTCCTGGTGGGAGGATTCCAAAAGCCTATGCTGAGCCAAACAACAGCGTCTAGGCTGTGATGAAACCATCATTGCCCCTTGGTAGCCCCTGGCTTTAGGCAGGGCATGTTTTGCTTCTGCTCTTGTCCTTGTTTTTTCCCTCTGCTATAGTTTCTGCACAGAAGGATGCTGTAGGAACAAGGAGAGCCCAAATAAACATAAGCTAGGGTCCAGACCCATGGGCACAGGTGGCTGGTAGAGCAAGCTACCACAGCATCTGTAGAGGAACTGTTCCCACTGGCACCTGTTTGCCTACAAGCCCCCCTGGATCTCTTGTTGCACCGGAGCTGGATGAGAGAGACTGGTGCAAGAGCACAGCGCCCAGTGAAGTCACAAACCACTCCTCCCTGCCTGGGGGCTGGTCTGCCAGGGCAAGTCCCCTCCAGCATTCCCAGCCTGCTGCAAAGGCAGAGGGGCAGGAGGGGCCCATTCTGCCAGCGAGGGGGGCAGAGCAGTGAGCTGACCCCGGAGCCGCAGATGCTCCTCCTCCCGCCGTGGCAGGTAACACGCTAAAAGCACAAAGCGTGTTTTATGGCTTCATCCTTCGCTGTGAGCAACTTTTTCTGCTATTTGCCTCCTTGGGGTTGCCAGAAGAAACTTCCATGAGAGATCTGAGGTTTTGCTTTCCTTTTGTGATGATGCTTCTCTTGGTAAAAGTGCCTCCATCTACGTAAGCAGCTGGCAACGGAGCAAATCCTTTCAGGGAAGCTGAGTTTCTGTGGAAGCCTTGCCTGTGCCCTTACTGTAAATCTCTGTAAACACTGGTGTCACTGTGGGATCGGACGGCAGCTATTGCTGTGTTTCCTGATAAACACAGATGGTGTTTATGCTTAAATATGCCAAATGTGGTAATGAGAGCAAACTTTCGAAGGATTTATTTTTATGTTGTTTCCATTATGTCCCTCTGATAATTAAGGGTGCTGTGATCTGCCTTTTGAAGGAGGAAAATATATTTATGCACTGCTATTTAGCTTTCTAAAATAACTAAGGAAGGTTTTGTTTGGTTTTTGCTGAAGGACACTGAGCTCCTATTTCCCAGTTTTATTGCCCTGTATTGAAAACTGTACACCCAGGTTTACAAGGATAATTTGGCTATTGGTTCATGTACATATTAATTGCTTCTAAAGCTCTCTCTATAAAATTACTACTTTTTTTTCCTCCAGAAAATGACATTAATGTAAGAGTTGGAAAAGTTTTACTCTCTTCTGTGTAGGTTCTTATGCCACGGTCATGCAGTAGCATTGACCACCAGCGAGGAGGAGTATGTTGACATGTATCTGTCTTCTGGGACATGTCTCTTCTCCCATTGCCTCTGGAGGTGAGTGTGCTGTTTCTGATAAACACTGATACATGCAAACATGGAAACAAATGTTGATGCTAGAGGCAAGATCTGAGGAAGTCTTACTCTCTGTGAAGAAGGTGACAGAGCTCCCTACACAACTTGCTCTCCTTGTCCCTATGGAAAGGAGCTTTTTTTTCCTTAGGATAAATGTCTTTCCTGAAAGGATGGTCAGGCATTAGAACAGGCAGCCCAGGGAAGTGGTGGAGTAGCCAGCCCTGGAGGTATTTAAAAGATGTGTAGATGTGGCACTTGGGGGCATGGTTTAGTGATGAACCTGGCAGTGCTGGGTTAATGGTTGGACTTGATGATCTGAGAGGTCTTTTCCAACCTAAATGATTCTATGATTTTATAGTCCCTCCTGCAGGGACTAGTCGAGGTTTCTTCTCACACACACGTCTGCCATCCCTCTTGGAGGAGAGCCTGCTCCTCTGCAACACAAGCACAAAACTTCCCTCAGATTACAGTGCTGAAAACCTGGGATAAATCCATGTAAGTCTGCTCTGAAAGGTCAATTTGACTGACCAAGCTGGAGCACAGAGCACCCCTGTTTGTCTTCTGTCTTCAGGCCAATGCACAGGAAATCTTTCAGGGCTAATGCAACCTTGTGCCACAAGCACTTGCACTGGATGCTTGGGATGAAATAAATGGGCTGTGACATTTCAGTGGGGTCAGAGTGGAAAAGATGCTAATGTGACATATCAAGCAGGCTATGACAGACAGCTCCAAAGATGCTTTTCCTCCAAGGGCTCAGCACTAGCCATGCTTGTTGTGGGTCCTCAGGATTTAAGTTTTGATCCTTGTTATCCCACTGTTTTATTGCACTAAAGGTCACAGACTCCCTGGCATCTCTGCTGTTATCAAATACAACCTGTAGCAGAGTCTCACACTGAGTTCTTAAATAGCTGTGCCTAAATGTCACTGTTACAGAAGGAGACTGCATGCACAGAGACTGTGGATGTTCTGTTGGCACAGAACTTTTGCAGGGATAGCAAATTAAGAAGAATAAAAGAAAAAAGTGTAATTTCTTTGTATTATTTTAAAATTTTGAAATCATCTTGAGATGCCTAAATAATGCAAACAGCTTTCTAACCATTTGATCTTCCAAGAATACCCACTTCTTTAAGGAGAGGTAGAGTTTCACCACATATCTTGTGACTTTGAGATAAAAATATTTTAAATTTGTATTCTCCCTTCCTGTGTCTTGCAGATGCAGTGAGGAAGACACTAGGATGCTTTTTTCTGCTACAGCTGTTACCATTTAAATTGTGGCCAACAAGAGCTGTGTGCAGTAATAATTTCAGGAGTCTCTAAGGCAGCAGCCATGTAAGAGACAGCTGTATCTGTTTTCTTCTTTACGTCATCTCGGCATCTATAGCTGCATTTACAGACTTGCACAAGAGGCCTAATTTCCTGCACTGCCAAGCATCTTCAGCTTCCACCTTTGAAAACAAGAGTGGATTAGGGGGCTGAACCCTGGGAGCAGGAGGTACTGACTTCCATGGCTACCTCAGCATCACAGCATCAATTAGCAAGGCACTCAATTGCAGATCACAGAGCAGGAATTGATGACCACACCTGTTTATTTCTCGGGGCTACACACAGCTCTGTAGGATGCTTCTGGTCTATGGAGTCTGTTACCCATAAAAGCTGACCCAGCTGATGACATGGACTTATTCTTCTTGGGTCAATGCAAAAATTACTGTTGAAATGATGATTGGATCATCTGAAAGATGGTGGTGTAGATATAGAGGTTTTACATGCATTCAG
Organism: Geospiza fortis; assembly: GCF_000277835.1. Taxonomy (NCBI): domain Eukaryota; kingdom Metazoa; phylum Chordata; class Aves; order Passeriformes; family Thraupidae; genus Geospiza; species Geospiza fortis. Next base: position 1,067,445 of record NW_005054302.1, on the reverse strand, counting down.
TGAGTAACCTGTGATGAAAGCTTTGCTAAAGGTTAGCATTTGCACAGGTGGAACCAATGAAAAAGGCCTGGCAAACTGGGCACTCACAGGGACAAGCTTAAAACCAAGTCCAAATCAGTTGCTGGAGCAGCTGCTAAACACTCAAGAAAATCAGGCTTTCAGTCCTTCTGATCCAGACTCTCCTACAACTTTCAGAAATTCACCTCATAGGAGATTCATATAGCCTAACTTTAGATATTTAGACTCCCTCTGTAATCAGAGGAGAGAGAAAAGCACTTCAAAGGTAATTCATCCTACTCACATCCAGGAATATGTCGATGACCTCTGCTGAATTCTCCCCATCATCCCCATCATTATCTTTCCTGTATTAGGGAATACAAAACTGGATGTAGTATGTAGATGTGGTATAATGAAGGATGATTAGAGGGGATAATCCCTTACCTTGATCCACTGCAGTGTTCTTTTTACTTCTGGCTGCGTGAGCAAAGGCTGAGAAACAGTCCATGTACCCCATCCTTTTGCCTAGCTTGTGTGAAATGATGGGGCTATAGCGTATTTCCCTGGCCCTGTTACCACCCCATGGCAAGAGCAACACTACAGCTCCATTCTCTATGGATCTCTGGGTTTCCTCATAAAACTCCATGTGAGTTTTCCATGCCATTTGATGTTTAAATTCAAGCAGGGCTTAATTTTACATCTAGACTCAAAGATGGGAAATATCCTGACAACAGTTTAACAGGATGTGAGCAATATCAGCTCAGAAGAAAGAGTCTGGTACACAGCTTAGAATGACTGATTTCTTAAAAGAAGCACTAGAATTTGCTTTGATTTTTGCAATGACTAAGTAACAAAAATAGTCACAGTCAAATATTAATCCAAAAGAAATGAGGCATGAAGGATTAAGACACAAAGAGAACTAGATTTCCCACGTCATTTGATTTTAAACAGTTGTTAGGAACTAGGAAAAACAACAGCAGTGCTTGTCTTTTTATAAAAAGGACATTTTTGAGGGCATGCCAACTGCCCTACAGCATCCTGAACTGAGTCTTAAAATAGGCTTCTGAAGTGTGACACAAAAACATGAAAAATATTTTAAGAGCAGCTGGAAGGGATTGGGATTGAAGTTCCCGACTAGAAACAGAAAGAAGAGGTCCCGGGAGCTGTCTCATCCTCAGTCCAGGCTGATTTGCCCGAGTCTGTCCCGCTCTTCTTTCCTTGACTTGCTGGCACCACCTGGTGGCATCCCAAACAATGTGGTTTATGGAGAAGCTGCCAGAGCAATTTCTTCCTCTGCAGGAATGGATAAATCTAAACCACAGTAAACTCTATTCCGACACTCAGAGCATGATTATTAGGAACTACCAATCAAAAAAACTTGCTCTAGTCTCCTTCGAATCCAAACCAGTCATGTTGCACTTATATCCAAATTCCTGGCAGTATCATAGCTGGGCAGCTTTCCAAGACTTTCACATAACTGATATTTTTACAGAACAGCACTGACATTTATACAGCTGTAAATTCCAAAGGGCTTCAAAAGCAATAATTGTGAGGTACCATTAAAGTGTTGGAAGATGTCAGCTGGGTGTAGGTGAGCAGAACATTTAAGAGAGCATTTTGCCAAAGGACATCTGAGCTAAATCATGTTCTTAAAAAATAAAAATGCAGGATGTTAACATGCAGGAGCTTTCCTTATAGGAGCTTTCTTTACAGATTTTATCCAAAAGAGCAACACAAGATGAGTTGCATTAAATTTCATCCAGTCTATTATGGAGATCAGACATTAAAGCTGCTAAACACTCTTCTTCCACATGGTTGACAATATGAACAAATAATTTTCTGCATGATTTGCATTCTTGTATCTCCAGAAGAAGTTTATTTTATAATTCACAAAATGAAACATAGTATTAGTCATTTGCATCACACATGAAATATACTGTGCTTGCTTATAGTGTTCCAATCTTTGGGGCTGACTGCTGGGGAAGCAGTGACTAATGGATGAACTAACACCCTGCACTGGAGCATAGGGAAGTTTTCTCAGTATCAAATGGAGCTAATCAGGAGACATTTAGATTAGAAAATATATAAATGAAGTAATAAAGGCAATTTATTAACAGCAGGAGGTGATATCTATTGATCTGCAGAAGATTTATAATCAAGGAGGACTGAGAGGAGGTTACTCAGAAGGAGTATGGGAGACAGGAAAAACTTATGGACCCATTAATTCACATGCCCATGAAGAGCTGAATAGTGAAATCCAAAGAAGTGGACATAAAACAGGAATTAAAAAAAATAGGAAGAACGTTGATATAGAAAATGTAGGTAACACCAAATAAACCTGACACCTTTCTTCACAGGGAAAAAAATTATTTAGTCTCTGTAGGTATCTGAAATGCACCTCATTGGATGCCCTCAGAGAAATTATCAAGCACCTTTTAGAAAATGGGATTCAACACAGCACATACATAAGGCCAGGCTTTCAGGTCACAGCAGATTCTTCAGGAGCTGGTCATGGACAGAATTTCCCCAGTGATCAAAGCAGAGAGCAGAACCCCAGGATGGTACCTGGAGATGTTCAGTCGGTGCATAGGAGGATTGGGACATTGTAGGGGAAGAACTGGTGGCCTTGGAGACTGGAACGGGTGCTCAGCTGCATTGAATGGAAACTCACAGTCCCTGGAAGGGATGCTAAGAAATTCACAGCAATTCAGCATTTGTCCTTTGGGAATGGCTAACAGGGAAAAAGAGATCTTTAGGGCTGATCTTGAAGCTGCCTTCTCCCAGCCTGAACCAGTTTCCCATCACAGAATGAGAATCACAGAATGGTTTGGATTGGAAGGCATCTTTAAGATCATCTAGCTCCAACATCCCATGGGTGCCATGGGCAGGGATGCCATTCTCTAGACAAGGTTGGTCAGAACTCCACCCAACCTGGCCTCAAACACTTCCAGGGGTGGGGCATCCACAACTTCTCTGAGCAGCCTGTTCCAGGGCTACACCACCCTCAGAGTAAAGAATTTCTTCCTAATATCTAATCTAAACCTGCTCTCTTTCAGTTTAAAACCATTGCCCCTTATCCTGTCATCTGCCCATACAAAAAGTTCCTTTCCTTCCTTTTTATAAGGCCCGTTCAGGTACTGGAAAGTGCTATAAGGTCTGCCTGGATCCTTCTTTTCTCCAGTCTGAACCACTGTAGCTCTCTCAACTTGTCTTCACAGGAGAGGTGCTCCAGCTCTCTGATCATCCTTGGTGCCCTCCTCTGGACTCACTCCTACAGCTCCACATTTTCCTGTGCTGAGGACCCCAGAGCTGGACACAACACCCCAAGGGAGGTCTCACAAAGGCAGAGCGGAAGTGCAGAATCCCCTCCTGCTGGTCACACTGCTTTGGATGCAGCCCAGGATGTGGTTTGAGTTCTGGGCTACAAGCCCTGTTGGCTCATGTCCAGCCTTTCATCCTCGGGAACACCCAAGGCTTCTCTGCAGTTTGGTCCTCCTGTGCCAGTCTTGTGCTTTAGGAGCTGACTAAAGGTGTGAAGAAATAACATGAGGAAAGAGCACAAGCTGGATTAACATTTATGGCACTGAAGATATTGCAGTGGCTGTGAGTGCTATTATACTGTGGGAATGCCAAGGTACTGCTTGTTCAGTCTCTACCACTGCCTCACCTTACCTAAACACTCACAAATTATATGCCAGGTGACAAAATAATAAAAAGCTTAAAAATCACAGTATTTGAAAGTATGAGTGTTGTTTATTTTCTATTCACCTTTGAATTTGACCCTTTGAGTAGTATATTTACAACTTTTTTCTTTACAGCTGCATTGATAAGAATTTGCAAGGTTCAGCCTCATGCAAGCGCCAGGATGTGGAGCAATATTGCTCCAGCTCCAGCTTTCTGGCTGTGCCCACGGCCAGGCACTTCGTGAGCTGCATCCAGCCAGGGCAGTTTGTTGAGCATGGATCCAAGTGTTATAACCTGGAGCTTAACTATAATATTTCATCCAATACCAACACAACAAAAGCCACCAGCCTGGAAGTATTTCTTTTAAAAATACACAAGTATTTAATTTTTGAAAATATGTGTTAGATTAGTTATTATTCTGGGTTTTGGTTACAGCTAGGCAGGTGCTTTTTCCTAATTTTACCTTATACTCTTCAAAAGGTAAAAAATATTAGAGAAACGACCATTATTTTGACATTCTAAAACAAATCCTCAAATAAGTGGCAGCAATTTTCTGTAAAGAAAACTTCACTAATATTACTTCATATTTTTAGTTGTGCTCTGGACTGGTTGTGAATTCTCAATAAAAGAAATAGATCCAAAATCTAATCTTAATTGCAGGGGCATAAACTACAGGGGGATAACCTCCATTCATGTTTCAAGATTTCCTACGGCTTTGCCCTGCTCCATTTGAATTCCCAGCTGTTTGTCAAACTCCAGACAAGGTCCGTGGCATGAGACACACAGCTTTCGCAGTTATGAAAATAATGTATCGGCTTTGACACTGGCACAGTTAAACGAGCAGTTTAAAACAGCACACAGCCTCCAGTGTCACTTTCCTTGGCACGGGTTTTTTAAGTCGTAAAACGAAGCTGAAGGCATGGCCGGTAGATGTCACCCATGCACCAGACATCAGGCGGGCAAACCCCACCCCGCAGCCGCCCAGAGAGCCACCTTCCCACTGCAGGCGGCAGCCAAGGCTTGAGGGGAAGGTTTTCCTCAAATGCAGCCCATGGGCGGTGCAGGGGTGGCCAGAGGGCATCATGGGCATCCTGAGCGGGGAAACTCCTGTGAGCCATGCCGGACACGGAGACAGCATCCAAACTTCTGCCTCCACTACTGGCATCTGTACAAGGGGTGAGCCCTGAAGGGAGGAGGGGTTACTGTCAGCTCTGCTGGGCACGGGGACACCTGCCCCTAGCAGGGTGCTGGCACCCTGGGGAGCTGCTCTCCACCACCACCTCCTCTTCGTCCCCATCTCCATCTCCTCCTGTCACCGTTTCTGGGCTGGGGATGTCCCTGACAGAGTGTCCCCTGCTGCAGTCCTATGTGCTGACGGTTTTGTGCTCCCCAGCGTGGCAGGTCCAGACTGCCAGCCCCTGTCACTCCTCTGTAAAGGTGTGACATGACAGGTGTGACACCTCTGTGTCATGTAAATGAAGATTCCAACTTGCTGTTTTCCCTCTAAAAATCAATTGAGAGCAGCTTGGTGCGATCCAGCTTAATCATTAATTAGCACTGAGCTGACTTATGGTGCTTGTTCAGGCTTTCTATAAAACAGCTAAAACCAAAACCCTGAATACTCCCCAAACCCTGTACCCAAGAGTCTCATTAATCCCAGACTTACTGGCACTGCACAGTCCCTGCATTTTTACTGAAAATGGTTAAGAAATAGTCAGGCTTACAATCTGATCTGCTTGTCAGTAGGGCACTTGGGCACCGCCCAGGGTTGTGCTGCTGCTTCTCTGCTCTGGCAGAAGGCAACTGCTTTGGCTGAGCACCTCCTGCCTCACACCAGTGTCTGCTGCTGCTGGGGAACTTGGCTGTCTAACCAACTCTCACATCTTACCAACTAATAATGATTCCTGAGCAAAACATTGGGAAGTCCCAGCCTGGAGAACATCATCAGATATACCAGTGGCTCTGACTTTTTGTGTGCTGAGGAGCTCTGTGCTCTGATGTGCCAAGTCATGGGCTTTTAAAGTCACCTCTGTGGTTTATGGGAATTTGGGCACCAAAACAAAGGATAAAAAAAATAATAATTTTAGGAAAAATATTGATTTAGCTAAGTACTGAGAGATGTGAGCATCACTGGATAGTTATTTCAAAACATGGTACCCTTTGGTTCAGTGCCACAGGATTTTCCTGGGGGGCTTCCAGAAGATGGAGGAAAATGAACTGTTGTTACTTTATGTATGAAAAACATGGCTAGAGATCACCTTCCTTGAGTACAGGTAGGAAAATAAAAGAGAGGGCCATTTCTAGATCCTGGAACCCAGCAAATAGGAGGGTCAAGGAACTGCTGACTTGCAGCCTTTCCTGGGCTACACCTTCTTTGCTCGCTAAGCAGCTCCCCCAGCCAGTGCTCTCCTGGCAGCTGACCTGGCTGTAGGCAACTCCTTGGTCCTTGGGGTTCCTCTGTCTGGTGCCTTTCCATGGCTTGAGACCACTTAAAAGGCCATTTAATTTCTTTGCTTCAATGGAAGATGCTCAGCCTGGCCTTCAACCAGGTCTCTAAATCAGAAACCCAGTGTAAAGAATAAAACCTTTTTTCTTTTCAATAGTAACACAAATACCATTACCATTCATGTGGGCTGCACAGAATAACTTGAGCTATAGGAGATAAAGACCCAGGCACCACCCCATGCCTGTGTTGTGCGTAGTGTGACTGTGACTGACACAGAGATAAAACCTCTTATTAGACTAATTAATATAGCAGCAGGCAGGATGTGAAACATGAGGTCACACTGGGGCTCACAAGCCAACCCACAAAAGCCTCTGGTAGGCAGGGCCTGAGGTCGTTTCCACGAGGTGGGGCTCTATCCACAAATTTTTCAGCTTTTCCTGCTTTCCTGAAGGCATGTGCATCTTTCCCCTCTGAGGTGCTGAGGGTGGTAGCAGTGGTCCTGGAGATGGGAAGGGAGAAACATGGGATGAAATTTTTCTGGTAGGGTGGTTTGAGGTGCTCAGCATGGCGGTGCTCAGTGCCATCCCCCTGAAAGATGCTGATTCCTGGGAAGTGTTCAGCACCCCTTGCCTCTGCAGTGCAACACTGGGGGCAACTCCAACCTGCACTAAAACCTGAAGCAAGAATGTTTTTGCAAACAACCACTGAGCTGGTGCTCGGAGCTGGCTTGTGAAGGCCAAATCCTGCAACATGCTGAACACCTCTTCTCCCCAGGTATTGAGACTGTTCAGCCAAGGCAAGATGCTTTTGTGAAAGGGTTTTCCTGGCAGGAATTATTTGTTTCAGGTGACAGTTTCGCAGACACAGGCATTTTCCCCATTTCCCTGCACTTGATAGGAGTCATGTTAACATCCCAGTAAACGTGTTTTCTTTCCAGCTGCATTGCTTGTAACAGTATTTGCCTGAATTAGAGTGAGTTTGCTCTGCAAATGGCATTCACCTTTCCCAGATACAGCGCAGCTGTTCCCTGTGCGTTCTCTCAAGGTCCTTGTTTGCACAGACTTTTGTCAGCAAATACACCCCCTGAACAAGCCACTCACTCTGACTGCCCAGCACTGATAGGGGAGTTGTAAGTCCTGCAAGACACCTTCATCCTTGTCTTCTCCTGTCATTAATAGGCACCTGCCTTCGAGACGGCGCCAACAAGGCTTTGCTCACACCATCAATCACGGTGCTGGGCTTGACCGAGTCCTGCAGGAGTGTGAGGGAAAGAAGCAGGCATTATTAATTCTTCCTGCAGTGAAAGCTCTTCAATAACACAGTGCTGACACTCCCTATGTATCCCCAGCAGCACAAACACAAAGGTCACCACCTCCTGTCAATACTCCACAGAAAACGTATCCCACATGCCTCCCACATGCATGACAGCATTGATGGCCACTCAGGTGGAATCATGGTCTGTGGAAAACACCAAAGCAGTGGTGCCTGCTGGGATGGTGGAAGCACAGAGAGCTGTGCAGGGAGCTGCACAGAGCTGTCCTGATGCCAGAAAGCAGGATTGAGGGCAGAGTCAGGGCAGGCTGCAGGCTCTGCAGTGACAGGGGTTTCCAGGCTTGAACATCAATCTACAGGAGCCAGAACATTCAAGAAATACACTAATTTCAATGATGTTGGGCACACATCCATCAGATCTGACTGAGAGATGCTGCCAGCTTGTCTAGGAGGTTGTGAAGCAGTCTGGACTCCTGGGCTCTGCTGAGCCAAAGCTGTCTGTGACACACTGGGGAATCAGTGACTTCCAGGGCTTGTGGACTTCCGTTGCAGAGCTGTAAGATGGAGCCAAGGCTCTGGGCAAGACAGAGTTCTGGTGTCCAGGAGAAATCAACTTGAGCATGGATCTTTCATGTGAAAGTGTCAGTGTGAGCATGGGAGGCATGGGAATGCTGACAGGCTGGTGTGTGCTGGGCTCCTCATTGCTCCCATGGCTCTTGCTGCACACACAGGAGCCTGCACTCCTGGTTCTCAAACTGGCTTTCCAGTCCCATCCATGTCTGCTTGGGCTTCACCCTGAGATATAACCTTTGAGGAATGTATTGGTCATTTGGATCTATTGGAAAGGAATGAGTCACCAGAGAGTGTCGCTGGTTCCAGACAAGTATTGTCTTCATACAGCTCCTGAAGAGAAAACACTTCATGGATGGACATGTGTAGGGAGGAAGATACAGAAAAGTGAAGAGGGCAAAGAAAACTACCAGGGGTTTTTCACCATCTGACATGTCCTGAGATACACACTGGGGCTCCCAGAGAAGGCCTTCTCCTCCCTTCCACCAAGGTCAAGGACTGCTGCTCTGCACACCTCTGGGAAGAATCACTCTAGCTTTGCCATCAAGTAAATTATCCAGCCACTGGTTTCCTCCATTTTCAAACTGCAACTCAATTCTTACACAGAATATTTCAATTTTGAGGTGGACAAAAGCTGGAATACCAAGCAGGGATTCATATAGTGTACTGCAAGCATCCCAAACTGAAATTCAGAGCGTGTGTTGTAACCTGTTTCATACAAAGTCTGGGATATAGGTAGCCATCTGCGGATCTCACTCTCATCTTCCTAGTCCTGAAGAGGTCCACACTGACTGTTTCTGCTCTCAGGGGCAGGTACACTTGCAAACTTACACATCCATGGTATTCTGACCCCAACCAGACATTCCAGATGCTCAGGCCAGGTCGCAGCCTTTCTTTAAACTGTATTAAAAAACTTAGCCTTCATCACAGCCAAGATGTTGCCTAAAATAAGAATGCAGTTTATTACAGTATGCACATTTTCATGCCTATTGCAACTAAGTTAGTTGGTTTCTCGTGGAGCAAAAGCAGGTGTTGTGGCAGAGGAGTGCAGGAGGTCTGCACCAAGCCTGACAGAGTTCAGGAAGCATTTGGACAATGCTCTCAGACATATGATGTGATTCTTGGGGTGTCCTGTGCAGGGCCAGGAGCTGGACTCAACAGTCCTGATGGGTCCCTTCCAACTCAGCATATCCTGTGATTCTACAATTCTAAGTCTGCCACACCATCCAGTCAGTACCCAAGCAATCTTCCCAGAATGCATTCTTTTCTTTGTTCCACGTTTCCTGTCACAGGAGATAACCACTGCCTTTTAGCTGGAGGGCACGCTGAAGCTGCCTTTAAACTTCAGAGGGGATGAAGGCAAGACATGGCTCTCTTCTCGTAAAGTGCCTGCAGCAACTCCACCCTCCCAGCTGGCTTGATTCTATCTGCAGTCATTTAAGCAGATATTGAATGAGTAAAGACTCTTACACATCAACCACGCACTAGAAGAGTCTGAGGAATGGTATTTTTCTCCATTGCCAATATCTTGAAGGGCTGTTCCGAGCTTATCCTGCTCTGGAGACACATCCCTATGTCCTTGAAAGCAGTCAGGCACAAAGCTGTTACATTAGTGATTCAGGTCCTCAGCTAATTCCTCAGTCATGTCCAGGTCCAACAGTATTAATCTGGACTGGTTTTATCTGGCCAAGGCTATCTGAGACCCCTCCTCTGACCAGGATTCATTGAGAGATGAGGATGGTGCTCATTACAGATCTGGATGCAGACAGTTCACAGGTAAGGGCTGTGGTCTGTGATGCTGTGCTAAGAGTTGGGCTGCAGTGTTAAGAGTTGGACTGAGATCAAAAGTGCAACTGCTGAGGGCAGAATGACAGGCTTTCTGTCTGCACTGATCATCCGATGCCAGGAGGAAGCCAGTGGTGGCATTACCCCTATTCAATGAGCTCGAGCTGGTATCCAGAGCCATTTCTCACTGGGAAGTCATGGCTCATCTGGGGTCAATAAAGAGGGATAATTTTTGCTATCTGATGAAAACTGAGTAACTTTAATCCAGTTCCCTGTGGGCAAGTGTGTCCTACCACCACTAACATATGCAGGTGATCCAGCTGGCTTTCCACACAGGTCAATTACTTGTAGAGGCTTGCAGCTTGCAGCTCAGACTTACCTGGGACCCCCTCAGGGCTGGGGTGTTTTAGCAAGGACTCACTCTGATCCACATATCTAAATCTGTCAAAGGATGTTTTTGAAGCAGCACAGTGAGATTGCATAAAGGTTGTGTGACATCTCTTGCGTACTGAAAGGTTATCTCAGCTGGAAAACTCTGAATTGGTGCATTTCCAATTAATACACTTCTGTGCAAGAGATGTAACAATCCATTCGATGAAGTCCTATTTGCTACACATCTTGGTACCTTTTCAAGGAAGCTTGAGTTCAACATTAAGAGAGATTTTGTCTGTTGTTATTATCACTGCCTTCTGACTATGCAGACCGAGCACCAGAGAGACATTAAAGTCAAATGACCATGGCAGGGAAATTGAGCCAATCGTTGTTTAGGGCTGTATCAGCTGAATCAAGCAATCTGTGAAAGAAGCATGAAACCTGCTTAACATGCTATTGCTTCTTATCAGACTGGGATTTGCTTCCATGCAGCAACTCAGTTCATCATGATAGTCAATGGTGGAGAAAACTGGGAGAATGTGAGGACAGTCACATTGGCCTCACAAGGTATTAAGATAAACCAATGGAACCAGAAAAGGAGAATGGCAAACTAGGGAAGTGCAATGTGGAAACATGAACTGTTTGCAAGATCTTTAGGAGAATTATATTTTCCAAATAATCTTGGTTGTCTAATGCACATGGGCAGGGCACGTCTCTTGTTAGGTATCTGTACAGCAAGTGGCTCAATGACACATAAATATAATTGATTGTAATATTATTTAATAACTGCAAGAATAAAAGCAATGGAAGATGAGGTCTTCATGAAGAAATCCTTCACAACAGCAACAGGCAAAGTTCAAAGTCTGTTGTTCACAAGGATGTAGGTAGCATTCAAAAGAATATATGGAAGTCATGCATTGGTGTTAACCTACAGCATAGCTGCAAAAAACTTAAAATGTCTACCACAAAGTTTCAAATTAAGAAGGAATAGGATCTGCATCTAGAATGGAAAGAAATTAATTTTTTTTTCAGTTATTTTTGAAAAAAAAAAGAAGAAAGATTACATTTTTCCTAGGAAATTTCATAGCTCTGAATTGTGAATGTTAACACAGAATCATTTTAGTCCAGTAAAGAACTTTAATGACCAGACAAATGTAATTTTTTTCATGCAAGTGTAAAGACAGAAAGTATCAGAAATATTACTATTTTTTATTATTTTCCTGGGTTTTGTAGAGAGTGACTATCTATCAAAGGATGTTTAAGAAACATCACAAGGGCAATATTCAAGCTCATCTGTTAAGCATAGCAGTAAATAAGTGTGGTATATTTACTATGTAGCTTTCTGAAAGTGGGAAAACTTTCCTGGGTTTTCAGTAGGTAAAGAATTGCAATTGTCATGCATAAATTTGTCCTATCTCACTTGACAGAGTTTTTAAACTTCCAAAGTAATTCCTGCCTAAAAACTTATAGCTGGCACCAAAAAGAGACAAAGACATGACTGAGGGGTTTCAGTCTTTAGGATGAAGGCTAAAAACAGAGAAGCTTAACGTTTATCACCCCCTTCCTTCCAAAATTTGACATATCCACATCACAACTTCCACCATTCTCAGATCTGCTGGTTTAAAGAGAAAAAACACAAACCTATTCTAAATACAGCACTGTGTCTATTTGCTTTCCTGTGTAACAAGAGAAATAAAGTAGTGCCTGATTTCTTTTATAGAAGAGCTTGAAAAATTAGGTCCTGCATATTGTCATCTGAAAGGTGAATGAAATGGTGGCAGCCTGCAGTGACTATCACATAAGCACTTAGATTGGAAAAGACTTCTAAGATCACTGAGCCCAATTCAACATTCAACTGAGCCAACTCCACCACTAAATCATGTCCCCAAATGCCACATCTACATGGCTTTTAAATACCTCCAGGGACAGTGACTCCACCACTTCCCTAGGCAGCCTGTTCCAGTGCTTGACAACATTTTAGGCGAAGAACTTTTTCCTAATATCCAATCTAGATCTCCCCTGGCACAATTTGAGGCCATTTCCTCTTATCCTATATGTTGTTATGTGGAAAAGAGATCAACCCCTACCTCGCTAGAATCTCCTTTCAGGAAACTGTAGAGAGTTTTTTCACTAGCTAATAAGTATTAGCCCATGGATTTACACTTTGGTTTGAAATTAGGCTCCTAACTTTTAGCTACTGTGGAGGCAGGACCTCCTGACATGGTCTGAGTGTCCTTCACAGACCACCAAACCACTTCTCTGGATGTGAAGGCATGTGGCAGTTCAAGGAGCCAGATCCACAGTGAGCTTTGCCTCAGAGATGCAATGGCTTCATTCCCTGTGTGCTGTGTCAGATGCTTGATGCATGAAGGGATCACAGAAGAGATAAATGATTTGCCCAAGCACATTAGAGTCTGAAAGGCAACGTGACTTTTATGCAATTAATTTCCTTTCAAATAACTAATAAGCACTGGTAAATATTGGCCCAAAGACAGCAGTAAAATAAACACTATGAGTCTGGATCTTGTCCCAAAACCCTGGAAGTTCATTCCCAAATGTTTTTTTAGTTGTAGCAGTACAGAATGAAGCCTTTATATTATAGGGCAATTGTGCTTATGGGCCTGGAGGTTAGACCTTTACCATAAACTGTTTTCTCCCGCTGACTTTCTCTGAGCTGGAATGCAGCATGATATCTATGATGTCTTGTGGTGTCCAGCCTGCCTTTGGCCCTTTGGTCCACTGAAACTGCTGTAGCTCTCACTGGTCTTGGCTATAAGAGCTCTAAACACAAAGCTATTTTTCCTGCAATTCAGCCGCTGAAACAATTTAGCAGTAAATTCAGCAGACACCTGCAAGGTCAGACTTCTGGACTAGAGAGCTGAGCCCAGGGAGATCCAACTGAGCCCAGCACAATGCACACCATCCTCTCTGGCCATGGAGCAGAGCATGCCGACCCACACTGTCACTCCAGAACAGCTGGTTTCAGCAGCACAAGGGTAAATACAGTAGCCTCAAAGAAGGACCCAGTCATTCTCAATTTTTTTTCCTATGAGCCCCAAACCTCTGTGAGCCATTCAAGTCAAAATGCCAGCAGTATTTCAGACTGGAACAGGACATTTGGAGTACATTGTGAGACACTTGGATTATATTGATCTGCCCAGGAAGGCAAGATAAAATGGAGACTTGTTGAACCTTGCCAGTGTGGCAGCTGCCTTCTCCTCTCAGCACATGGTTAATACATTAAAGCTTCTGTTTGAGCATAAGAGATGAAAAATAGGAACAAGATATGCAAACAGGATTTTACTAGCTCTGATTGCAAATGCAAAGTAGAAATTGTTATTTTAATGGACGTGTGTCTGCAAAAACAACCAGAAAGACCAAATAAGCAGTGAGAAATCTCAGAAGCACTGGAAAAACATGAACTAGGAAGAAAAGTAAAGCCTGCAGGCTGGAGAGTGGCATAAAGAACACCAACAGAGGTCCTGTTCCCTCAGGCATCCCAGTCCCTCTGTTGATCATTGGGGTTTTGTTTGTTTGTTTGTTTGTTTGTTTTTAACTTTAAGTTAGTCAAGAGAATTGTATTACAGAATTACCTGACTATTTCCTGTTCTATGCCCTGCTGGGGCCAGAAGTAGCAGCCTGTTTTGGGCTGCATCTGGCATGCTCAGCTGAGAAGTTGTGGACAAACAAATTCTGTTATGTATGATCAGGGACATCACTTTATTAGGGACCATAAAGTTTTGGAGTTGGGGTACTCTGGTATATTTATCAAATAATACTCAATCACTTGTATCTCCCTTATATGTTTGGGGCCCATGTCAATCAGGACATCACCCTTATCAGTCCCCTCTAACCCCCAGGGAATGGTGCTCCTGCAGTTTTCATTACCAAGGCTCCAAAAGTACTCAAAAGCTGGAGATGGCTGTGGGGTGCATCAAGGTAGCTTGGCCCCACCAGGACACTTTTTAAGCTGCTTTGGCCTTTCCCTGGGAGATATCACAACCATGTTTCACAGACTTTCTCACCCAGAGCAACACCTTAGAAAACAGATTTCCTCTGATACAAACAACAGTAGCAAAAACTGTACACAAAAGCAGACATAAAAATCCACATAGAACTAGAGTGAAGGGAAAACTCCTATAAATCCAAATTTGTTCAATGAATTTTCTTCTTTGCAGAATTGAAGGTCAATTGAGATGAGCTTGCCTAGAACAACCAGCAAGCAAAGAGCCCTTGAGGTGCTCCAGCAGACCTCAACCCAGTCAGCAGCTTTCCTGCCAGCCTACCTGCAGCAGCTGTGTGCCACTCAAGTGCCTCTGAGGATTGAGACCTGGAAAGTAAATAGCTGCCCACAGCTCCTGGGAATGGAGTCCTCACAAATGGTGCTTGAAGCTACCATCACCTAGAGTGGCCAAAACATGATTTGGACATGTGGAATTGTTTATCCTTTTTTTTTTTTTTTTTTTTTCTTAGTGTCTGTCAGTTTACAGGTTTATACTGTTCTGGCAGGTTCACTCGTTTGCACAGGGATTGAGGCCACTGCCTCTGATTTGTGAGGGGCACTGTGGGTCCGTCCCCCTCCCACACTCCCCACCACTTGCTCTGAGCACAGCACAGCTGGAGTTATGATCCAACACACACCCTGGGGAAAGGCACGCAGAGGAGTCGTGAGGAATTGGGTAATGCCACGCTAAGCAGGGCTATGCCTGAAGGTTAAACGTTCCCCTTCCTTCAAGTGGGAAGTCATGCACCATCATCTCATGCCAGTGTCTGCGTTCAGGCCACTCTGCATGACAAAATGTGACATTGCAGGAGCACAAGCAGGGTACCCTACATAGGAGCTTGACACTGTAGCCCAAGGTGAAGTGATTCCCCTGAGAGAAGTGATGGGTTTCCAGTATGGTTTGTATCGATCTGCAACCATCTGAACATGGTCTAGGGGACCAGGGAACAATGAGAGGGACTGGACCTGAAAGCAGTTACTTTTATATACCCTTTTTGTACCCTATCTATGGTTACAAGCTGGAAAGGATACAGAATGTCCCCAAGAAAAGTTTGTTTGTTTTGAGTAGCCCTTGCATAGCTGGAGGCAGGTCTGATGAAGGTGTTGACAAACACTGAGAAGAGTCGTGTTCCACTGCTGAAAGTGGAACTTGTGCACTTGCACAAAACTAGGGGGCTGAAGCGGTAACTAAGGGTAAGAGGCTCTGAGCTGTGCAATGCAGGTCAGGCTGGGTGGTCTGCATAATTTGTCTAGCCTTCAAAACCTGGGAGCATGTCTCAGGAGAAAGGTGGAATTAGGGTTTCTCCAGTTCATTGCACAAAAGCAATGCTGATAATTGTACTGACACCCCAGTTTGCACTGGGAGAGCCACTCAGTACTGCTTTTTATGAGAACCCACCTCAAGAGCCAGTTAATGCTCAACTGACCCACAGCAGGCTCACGTGATGGCAGAGAGGCCACGAATGGCCTCGTGCCCCAGGTTCCTTTATGACATCTTTCCTTGTATCCACTGGATCAATTTTACCTGAAATGTTTGCTGCCTCTGAGCGGTGAGGAGGAGGCAGGAA
>NW_005054302.1:1034852-1051735 GCF_000277835.1 Geospiza fortis | reverse complement strand
ACAGAGAAGGCATGGAGGGGTCAGAGCCCAGGGGAAGGATCAATATGCTGTCCTAGCCAAGGGGATGAACAAATTGTAACCGAGGGACAGGCATCATCAAAACAAAAAGGAAAGTGTTTTCTTTTTAAGACAAACTACAGATTATTTTCTTGCCTGCTGAGACAAAAGTCCATATTCCTGGGAAAATCAGGAAACAACAATAATAATAATAGCAATATTATTAATAGAAGTAGAACTATTACAACCAGTAATAATCATCATAATAGTAATAGTAATCCAGGCATGCCCCTAGAGAAGAGGTGAGTAGGGTGCAGGTTCAGCTGCCCATTGCCTTTGCAGTTGAAATGCAGTGTGCATTTGGGCACTTGCACACCCGGGATGTTCCCTGCAGCCTGCAAGAGGCTTGCACAGGAATAAATGCTGACTTTGTGCAGTACCCAAACAAGCTTCCCAGCACCTTTTTCTGGCTGCTCTTCCTCCTCCTTTCAGGCACCTCCTTGTTCTATTTCCTGGCATCTGTAGCCCCATCTCCTTTATTCCCTTTGCTGCCTTTTCTTCCCCTCACAGCTCCTGGTTCCCTGTTCTGTGTGGGTCCCAGGCTCTCACTCATGATTAAATGGTCAGTGTCAAGATCATGTGAGGTAGGAGGGGCTGCAGGGGCTGGGGAAGCTACCCCTGATTCCACCCAGTTTGGGGTGCAGCATTGTCCGTGCAGGAAGAGAAGGGAGCAGAAAGAAGAGTGGAGAAGCAGGGTTGGAGGGTCCTGGTCTCACTGATCCACTCCTAGGACTGGGAAATGAACAAAACATCCATCTCTTGGGAGAGCAAGGATTTCAGGTTCCCCTCAGTTAACTGGGTACCAAGAGGTCCTGCTGTCTGATGCCACCACTAACCCATAGCCAAATCATTGCCTTAATGCCAAAAGGGTCTCTGTTTTGCATTTGGTATTTAAGAACTTGATGAAATATCAAGGCAACAAGTGGCTGATCCCCATCAGACTGGACATGCCTTCTCAGCTATGAAGCCATCATCACTGTCCTTGCCTCTAGATTTCCACTTGTTTCTTCATTTTTTGCTCCCTCCTGCCACTGCCACTCCATGCAACAAGTCAGATTTTCCATCAAGGATTTCTCCTGCCCATCTGTCAGTTTCTCCTCCCGCTGTTCCATTTGATTAATTGGCAAGGCACCAGCACTTGTAGCAGCAGACACCACAACCACTGACGCAAGAACTTTGTTTATCCACCCTCAGCTCTGTAGTACAATGCTGAATAAACATGCTGGGCAAAAAAAAGGGTTAAGGCTCCTTTCAGATATTAAGGTGCTGTTTTCCCTTCTAACACTAAACTCTGTGGGAGGGGGTCCACTAACACAATTCTGCTAGGTACACAGTAATGGGTGGTTGGAGAAGGGACTGTCTTGCTGGAGAAATACTCAGAAAGACTGTACCCCTTAACCCTACAGCACTGGCAGCACTGGCTTGGAGAGTTACCCTGACATGCCTCTGACAGGTGCTGCCCCTCCAGGCTCTGGTTCCCCAAAAGATGAAAATCTTTCCCCAAAGTTTAGTCTTGCTTAGTTGAATTGGAAGCTCACTGGCCTGGGTGCTGTGGGCTCTGGGCTCCCAGTTGGCTGAAGAGCCTCAACAAATTGTCACAGCATCCTGAGCTCTGTGTGTGGGTTAATGCACGTTCTGGTGCCTATGCTTCCATGAGTGTGCCTGGTCAGGAGTACCTCTCCTCCTGCACCCCTTCTCCACCACCTGTGGGAGAAGGGAGTGGGCAGAGAGCACCTCAGCCCTGAGACAACGTATCTGCACCACAGCATGGAAAGGTTGTGTGCCAGGACTAAAAGATGAAACCCTACTGGGGGGACTGCCAGAGGCTATTTAGTGGCTGCTTGCCTAATCCTTAGCTTTCAGTTTGGGGGGTGTTTTGTGCCTCTTCAAGTAAGAAAAGTGTACATTTGGGATCTGTCCATCACTCTCATGCAACCAGAGAGCAAAAGACTTCATTCAGGAAAAAGGCACCTTCAAACATCTGACATTGCCTCTCCAGAGGAGAATGAGAAAACACACGAATGTTTTAGATCAGGCATTTGTTTTATCTGTTGAAAATTGTGGGTCTTCCTCTGGAAGAAAAGGATCTCATGCAGGGGATTAAAACCAGTTGTACTGCTTTTAAAATCATCTGGAGGCAAGTCAACCTCTACTTCAAGAAGGATTCAAGGTTGCCTGTGCAGAAACCAAGAGACCATGGATGGCAAAGAGCTGTAAGGAAAACCAGCCCTGGGTAACACAAGAGATGTGGAGCTGTTTGTTTCCACAACAGCAGCAGCAGCAGCCGCGCTGCTCAGAGAGCATCCAGGTGATTCCAGCCCTGGGAAAATGGGGACGTTATAAGCGTCTGTGTAAAAGTAGCGTCTATCTTTGCTTCCCTTTTAACAAGATTAGTCTTGCTTTTCTCTCCCTCTTTCTTTTGCTGTCTGCTGGCCACCTCCGTGCTCTCCCACTAATGTGATTAGCGGTGCATGGGGACCATACTGGCAGCAACTGTCACAAAGATCTCTGCTTACTTGAGTGCACCTCTTTCCTCAGTGAAACATCTTGTGTTTATGGTCACAGGGGGTATTGTTAACTCCTGGATTCGAATAGAAAGGGATATTTACGACCCTCCCATAAAAGTTGATTCAGGGAGACATTTAGGAAAGAAAGGGACAGAAGACAGATGTGTTTCCTACCACAGATGCTGAGGAGGTTCAATTGTTCTGCATATGTAATGACTTTTTATGGTTCCTTACAAACGCTTTCCACTCTGCTAGAAAGGTGCCTAAGTCAAATACGCATAGTTACTAACAGAAGACAATTTAGTGACCATACAGGACACTACAACTTTATATCTTGTTAAATATGTCAGAGATGGGCATCACTACACGTACAACACGAAGGGGAATCTCTGCCTGCGCTGAGTCATGGCTACCCTGCTGCCTTCCCCACTGCAGCTCTGCTTTCATTTAACATTTCCTGGGGCTTTCAGAGCATGTTTACTGTCATGCCCATATGGTTAACACTTACAGCACCTATTGATTTTTTTCTAAGTGAGGCACATTATCAGTGTTAGTTGACAGCTGCAGTTTGTGTCTTCCCAGAAGAGCAGAAAAAGAAACCTAAGCCTTCCTAACTGTGCAAACAAATGAGTACTTGTAGGTGACAGGACCGGAAAGGTTGCTGAATTATAGGTCTGAAGAGAACAGATGAACAGTGACTGAAGCATAATTACAGGCAAGAGAGGAAAAGGAAGATGGCAAATTGCTATGTTATCCTAACAGCAGCCAGAGGATTCTTGGTTACATGATGCTTCTGCCTCAGGCTGGCTGGTTTTACTCTCTGATGTGAGCTCCTGCAGGGTGACAAGAGTTAAGGTGAGTGTACAGGAGAAAATTTGTATCTCAGGTGGTGAGATGAGCTTATGACTATTTACAGCAGTGAAAGACCTGGCTGACTCTGATTCCTCTGTGCTCCTGTGACAGAAATAAAGACATTTCCCAAGAAGTCTTATGCCAAAAGTGTTGTGCAAAAAGTAGCTGTGCACTGAGATGCCTGCAGAGAAACGCAGCTCATCCCAGCTGCACCCACCATCCTCCCACTGTCATACAAGGGACCAAGACTGACACTGACCGAGGACAATGTCCTCCTGTCTCGATGCAAACAGAAGAAATGGGAAAGCTTGGCAGCATGAGATCATCGAGGAGCTTGTGCACCTCCTTTTATACTCAAACACAAATATTTCCAGCTGGCCTGTGGGTTTGCAGCATAAGAGATCTAAGGAGGGTTTCACTGGATTGACTCACACTCTTACCGAGTTAGGTATGAACTTAAATCCCAAGCAGGACAGGCTCAAGTTGCAAGTGGATGGTTAATTTTCAAAATGTCCAGATAGAGTCCAGCTTGTTATAATTCAGAGCTGAACTGCCACTATGTGGGCAGTGTTTTCAGGGTTACTGTACCTGCCAGACTGATTTCCTGCAGGGTGCAATTCTGCATGGGAACATCTCAAAAAGGGTTATGACCAGGTTCCTTGCATAGACAAGTAATTTCTAATGATTTTGTAGCAATGGATACCTCTTTGTCCAACAGCTGGGAATACCAATGTCACTCCTGCATTCTCTTGTCACGAATGTCCATTCATTACCCTGGGAAAATATAAAATTCCCAGATGGGATAGATTTTTTTGTCTGGTAAATAATTAATAATGAAACTAGAAGCTGCTGCTTGTCTCATATGCTCATACAACAAATGGTACTTTCTTTGCCTATGAATGAGCAAGGTAAAAACCTCACGGGATAGACAGCATGTCTGCAAAAGCCAAACCTCATTTGCTAGAAAAATCTGGGCTAAAATAACTGGGGAACAGCCAAGTTCAGTAAAGACTGGAGTAAAAAAAATGCTCTGACTCACAGAAATCCCTGCTCAGGGGAAGGCAGGCTCAGCCACAGCAATCTCATCTCTCAAGAGATTTCAGGTATGCTCTCAAGAGATTTCTTCTGACACGGATAGTGGGCATCCTCTGGGATTTACCTAACCATGTGAGTAGCGAAGGCAAGAGTCCCCCTACCCCATGCAGCTGAAGTGAGACAACAGTGGAGCCTGGCTGGAAGGAGAAGGGACACTGTAGAGTACATCAGACTCTTCCTGCCAGCAACACAGTTGTACTTAATGTGAGCTTTGTTAACATTCAACTGCCTTGGGAGAAAATAAGCTCTAATGTTTGTTTTTGGTTTCCAAAGATCTTTGCATTATTTCCAGATCTGTAGGGTCTTACCTCATCCTCCAAAATGTTGTATTTTCACGACCCACTCTTCTCATCACATGCTTTGCAGGCCAGATCCTGCCATTAGGTCCTCTATCAGCTTTATTGACTTTTTAGGAACAGTCAATAAACAGTCTCCCTTTATTTGAGAATGTATTTCTCTATTTCCTTCCTTTTGATGTGAGCAGAAGTGCTACATTATAAAGTACCTACTGGTAAGGAAAACCCCTGGCCACCAGCCCAGGAAACCTGACACTAGGGATACCAGTGACAGCAGCTTTTCTTGCATCTGCTGGCTGTACCTTTGCAATGGCTCCAACGAGGGTACCACACAGGGCAGGGCTGGGAAGAGGTAGCCAAGCTGGTCTGGAGCACAAGAGCTCAAGCACTGAGAGACATGAGATTGTGGTGTCTCTGTGTTTGACCATGGTCCCAGCCCTGCACTGATGGAGCCCTTCCCACCAGCCACTCCAAGTTACTTGTGCCCTGACTAGGCAGTGGCTTTGTGCCTTGACAATGCTGGTTGTAAGAGCAAGCTCTCAGTTGTTAGCTTGCCCAGATTAGCCTTGTTTTAGCTCATGTAGGTTTTGAATCCCAGCTCTCTGCTGGCCCAGTGATTTGACTGAGCCCAGGATGTGGCCTTGCATGTTGAGGTGGGGCACAGCCCTGCCATAAAGGGGGAATGCTGTGAGCACTAAGGAAATGAAGCCAGGAACGCTGAGAGTTCTTGGCCATAAAAAAACATGCTGCAGGCTGTGTCTTGCTGAGCAATGTTAGTTCCCAAGGCTTTTTTCCCTTGTTGTTGTCATAAAACCTCAGTGAAATCACCTAAAATCTTCAGAAGTTGCGTGCAGGAGGGGGGATAAGTGTAGAGCCCATTGTTGGAGCCTGTAGAGACTCTTCTGCTTAAAGTGGCTTGTACTGGTATGGCTTTGCTGGGCTCAGTGGCACGGTCATCAACTCAGACCCCAGGAATTAATTAATCATAATTTTCTTCCTTGAAAACAGATGACTCTACTAAACAAATTTTTGAAAAAGAGAGGCTGTGCTGGGCTCCAAAACGTTGCTGTTTCATCCCTCTCCATAGGGACAGGGCATCTATTTAGCAGGACTCTTTCATGTGGGAGGTTGAGCTGCAAGCTGGTGGCAAACCCATGGACCAAAGCACAGAAAACAAGCAGACTCAACCAATAGGGACTTTCATAAGGGCAACTGCAAACACCACAACACATCACTGTGCACATGTACACGACACAGCACCTTCTGAGTAAGGCAAAGCTGTAAATGTGCCTCAGAGTGAATGCTCAGGGATTCAGCTGACCCCTCTGCTTATCATTAGCTAACTGATGCAATCTGTCCTTCTGCCTGCAAACCACACTCAAGCTGATTGCAGCTCTCCCTGTCCTGATGCCATCCCTCCTTGACCCTCCCAGGCAGCACGTGGCTCAGCAGGTGTTTGTCACTTGACACTGGAGCTGCAGAGAGCATTGGTCCAATGGGCACCCAAGTAGCACTGTTGTGTGTGGGTTTGGATCATTGAAACATAGACCCTTAGGATGGCCTGGGTTGGAAAAGACCTTAAAAATCATCAGTTTCAACTCCCCCATCATCCACAAGATCAGGTCACTCAAAGTCCCATCCAACTTGGCCTTGAACACTTGAAGGGATGGTACAAGGAAAGACAGTAGGCAGGACTGAGGGGCAGCATGGACAACAGGAGAGATATAAGAGGAAAACTATGGTCCAGATGTGCTAATTACAATTAAAATCTGCAAAGAGAGCTAGTTCTCTTAATGAGATAAGAAGACTTATCCCAAGAGCATGAGCTGACTGACTCAGTCCTCTACTCCCCAAAATCTGCTACAGCAGGGAAAGGCAGGGAAAGGCAGTTTCCTCAGGCAGATGATGTATTTAAGACACCCATCAAAGGCATGGCAGCTGCTTGCTATGGAGCACAGCAACATCTTTTAGGCAGGCAGGGAAAATAGAGGCCAAAGTAGAGAGCCAGACAGCCTGATGAGTAAATCTGGTTGGTGACATATCATCCAAGGCAGTTTCAGTCACAGACTTACTAACAGATATGAGGTAGAATAGTGAAAAGTATTTGGTTTTGCCAGCTTGATACGAAGTGAAGAAGAGCTCTGTATTTTTCTGTTTACTGTGATGGAGATATGGAGACTTTTCAACAGAAAACTCTTTTGTTTAGAGTCCTTTCCAGAAAGCACAGTACATATTTGCCCAGCTTCCAGCAACTGGGGGGTCTGGTGGACTACATCTTCACAGAGAGCTTTCTCTTTCAATACATTCAGAATTAGGCCTTTTAATTTAATGTTGAGCCTGACTAAGTGTCACAGGCAGCACTGTGAGACAGCTACAGTCTTTGGACCTGGCTCTAAAGTGGTTAAAGTGACTTGACTGAACTGATTTGTCACTCCCAGGCTCACAATTGATTAACCATGACCAGAGTAACACCTTCAGATGAGAGGGTAAGGGAGAACCATGCACTGCTGAGGCTCTTGTTCTGTGTTTGTAACAGCCCAGTGAAAGACTGGAATCCCTACTGGGAGATGCCAAGGGCTGGATGAACATGTAGCACAGCCTCCTGCCCCAGACTTCAGTATGCAGATTTATGAATAAGCACAAAACATGGGTGAATTCTTCACCCACAAATGGCCATAGGGAGCTGAGAGGATTGGGAAGAGGAACACATAAAACAATCAAAGCAAATTGTGATAGAAATCGACCACAATCAGGTAATAATTCTAGGGAATTCTTGGTTTAAATTGTAAGCCTACACAAAAGCATTTTTCTTTCTTTGATGACTGCATTGTCCTTGTTCTCCTTCCATGCCCTTCACTCTGGTGTCTTATTACATCCACTCAAATGCCACCTTAGCTTAAGGATGTGTGAAATAACCAGAATGTTAATGCTGAGTTTCTGACTGGGACTGCAGGTATGAACAAACCACTGAGTAGAAAAAGTCCAAAACCTGTTATCTGATAGAAAGTAACCCTTCTGTGGGAACAACAAAAGCAAAATTTTGGCCTTTATTTTAAAAAGAAAAGCAGAAATCAGAGGATAATCCAAACAAGTAGATTGATCCTGAACAGATTGCTTTGGGGTGTTTTGTGGTTCAGACGATGTTTGGTTTCTTTCCATTCTGAGTCAAACCAAGCTTTGCAGTTGGAAGTTCCCCACAAAAATGGAGTTCAGGTCCTTTCCTCTCCCAGCAGAGCTTGGTACAGCTTAGTCTGTCCTCCGAACCTACTTGCCCCAAGCCAGGTTTGGTGCTGGTTCAGTGCAGACCTGGCATGGTGGTCCCAGCCCCACATCTTCAGACAGCATCATGCCACATTCCCACAGGTATGTCCATCCTCGTGCTCTGAAAGCACCACTCTGATGGGCTACCATCCACCCTCATCCATTTCAGGTGCTTGGAAGTGGTTTCTGCTTCCAGCACAAGGTGACAACCCTGTATTTTGTTCATGGGGAAATCTCATGGCGTAAGTAGAAGACCTGGGCTTGAGGGCTTTGTGGTTGGAACAGAACCACTTTGCTCAGGGATCCATCCCTGAAGCAGCATGGATACAGCCTAAGGCATACAAATGATCCCTGTTTTGGCTCTGCTTTCAGCACACTTACGGTGTCTCTCTCTCTGCCCTGGGGAAAATGGCCTCACCACAGTGTCTCCAGCAGGAGAATCCCTTCCTTCCCAGAAGTGCTGGGAGACCTGGACTATGCTTGGGAAGAGTAACATAAAAGCTATGGCAGCTACCTTATCTCCCACTTTATAAACTAACTGTATGGAAATTACCCAAGGAACAAAACCTGCAAAGTAACCTCATTATCCCTTTCTTTGTGCAGTTTACTGTAAACCGGCAGGCTTTAGATCTTAATTTGCTGGGAAGCGCAGTAATGTAATTAGCTAAACTAATAACAAGATGAGTAGTGTGAATTCTTCAGAGGAAAGGAGGAACGTGCTAGACAAAGAGAAAAGTAAAATGAATAAGAAAAAAACCCTGCTTCCTTTGACAAGAAATAAATTTTTTTCAGTATGTTAATGATATTATGGAAGACTTGTTTAGGTCAGAGGGAATGCCATGCACAAGTACTTTCTTACTTTAAAAGGACACAATTTCCATAATTTCTAGAATCTCTTAATTATTTTTAAGAAATAAAATTCATGCATATTTTGAAACAAAGTGGTTTTTTCTTTTATTTTTATTTTGGTTTTTCTTTTGTTTGTTTTGTTTTGTTTTTGTTTTGCTTTATTTGTTTTTTCCTAAGAAATATCTTCCCTGTCCTGAATTTTACGTTGTTTGCCTACAGCAGTTAAAAAAAAAATAAAAATCTTGGGGAAACCATCTCCCAACAAACACAAGAGCCCTATTTCCCACGGTCGATCCCGGGTCAAGCTCTGTGTGCGCCTGGCCCCTCGCGCTGCCTCTGAGGCACCACGGGCTCTTCCCAAACCCAAACCTTGTCAGAGATCCAAGCAGCCTTTCTGCTTGGTGCTGCCATCTCTGCTCGCAAAAGCTTTGCTGAGGACCCTGCAAAGCTCCAGCAGCGTGAACCTCGTGAGGCTCAGCCATGCACACCCCTGGTCGAGGGGCTGCCCGTGCCGGTCTTGGTGGCCAGAACAGGTTTTCGTGGGCTTCTGAAAGGAAGGACGGAATGAAGAACGGAATGGACGGAATGAAGAACGGAATGAACGGAATTAAGAACGCAAGTTTCTCTTGTCACTAGATGGCCCTGTCTCCTTTCACTAAACGCACAGGGCTCTCGTTTTACAGCCTCAGATCTGCAGCCCTACAGCTGTGCGCTTGCAGAGTCATCAGCCACATCTGGGACGGGAAATCTCTGGGAGGAGGAAAAACTCACCTGGGCTTTGATGATGGGTTTCATTAGGACCTTGGTAACTTCCCTAAGTAAAACGAATACTGTTGCAAGAAAACTTTGAGATTTGTATGAAATGGTACCCTTGTGCAGAAGTTCTGTAATTTCCTCATCTCAGAGTCCTCCAGCAGCTATACTGTGCAGATTTAAACCAAAAAGGGAGGTATTTAAGAAGCTGCTGGGCATTTAATTCAGGTGCAGGCTGGTGGAGGGACAGGAACTTCTCTTCTTCAATCCTTCATTATTGAAGTGTTAGGGTGGGAGACAAAGAGGAGCTGTCTTCCCAGCACACTCCTGAGATGATGCAAACTGGTGGGATGAGGATTTCCAGGTACCTTGTGCACCACCAGCCACCCCTGGGGTCACCTGGCCCCTGCCCATGGATTGCTGCCTCCATGTCAGCAACAGCCATCCCGTCCCACACAGCCCCTGACCTGCTTCTGGGCTGTATCTTCTTGGGAGCTGTGGCTTCAAGGCACAAATTTACCTTCTGAAGGTGCTCTTGTTCAAGAACAGGGAGCTCACTGCCACAGCCCACACACAGCAGCCTGGAGGAAGGTCTGGGGAGATGGAGGCGATGTGAGACAGAGACCTGCAGGGAGCCATCTCATTTTTTACTCATGATGGTGGTACAACACTCTTCTGAGATTTTGGCTTCTGCGAGGTGGAGCAGGCAGCCAGTTCTGCCTGTTGGAGCAGAGTGTTGGCATTTAAATGAGGGGACACTGAACTCTGACTGTGCAGTAGGCAGAGGACATGCACTAAAGCCCTGTGGACATCTGCTGCCCCAAACCCTTACATTGACAACCACATTTTTGTGTTTTGGATGTATAGGGTAACTGAAAATCTACTTAGAGCATTTCAGGTCTCCCTCTGGACAAGCAAGCAGATCAGATTGTTGCTTTCCCCAGGAAAAAATACTACTATGTTGCAAAAACCACCAATATATTCAGGGCTTTCACTGCCTGTATTGGCTCAAGGCTGAGTATTTTATCAACTGCCAAATCTCTCAAGTGTATTCAAGTGATGTTTGAAACAAAATTCCTGCCTGGAAAAAGTTACTATCTGATGATATAATCCAAAGCCATGAAAGACTGCGAGCATTTTTCTACCAATTTCAAAAGGATTTGGATCAGGCCCTGAGGAACTAGGCCAGCATCTCTCCCTCATATCAGCAGCCTCTGTGCTTTGAGGGCACAACCCTTGTAATAACCACTATTTGCAAGGGTATTTGAAGGATCGCAGCTTCAGCTGCACAAATGATGCAGGACATGAGTGACTACAGTGGGAAAGGAAGCAAATTTCCTTATTTAGATAATTAACAGGCATTTGAGACTAGTGTTGCTGTCTAACACATTACTGACAGACTAATAATTCTGTCTGATGAAGCAGCAATTGTAATAGTTATGGTCCACAAAAGAAACCAATCCTCCTAGACACTGCTGCCAGGAAAGGAAGGGTACGACTGTGTTTCTCCTGCGTCCGAGGGAATAGACCACATGCCAGAGAAGCATCCCATGGGGCTTGGCTGGGAGAGGAAGGGCTCACTGAGCTACTGAGTGGCAGCTTCAGAGGATGCCCTGCTTTTATGGCCTCAGATAGCTGCAGGCATGATTTTGCACCTGCAGTTTTGGTCAGATGGATAACTGCAGCCCTTATTGACACACATCATGGGATGCCTTGAGAGGCCAGTGCTGTGTACACAAATAGTTGTGGCCTATTAGGAAAGGCACCATTTGAGAGCAGACATAATGCTGGGTGTTATGTCCCTTCTGAAAACTGCCCGTGCTGTCAGTATAACCCCGTCAATCACAGAATCGTTGAATGGGTCAGGCTGGAAGGGACCACAGGGGGTGATCTGGACCAAACTCCCCGCTCAAGTAGGGCGATCCCAGGGCACATGGCACAGGATTGCATCCAGACCCTTCTTGATTATCTTCATTGAAGGAGACTCCATAACCTCCCTGGGCATTCTGTTCCAGTGTGCAATCACTGCACAGTAAAGAAGTTCTTCCTCATGTTCATCTGAACTTGCTGTGCATCAGTTTCTGCCCATTGCCTTCTGTCCTACTGCTAGGCCCAACGTCCTTCCAGCAGGCAGCTACTTCCCAGAGCTGAGCTAGGGAACTGAGGAGTATCTCTACTCACTTCAGGGGACTACCATGGTGAAAAAGAGAACTGGGGCCATTCTGTTTTAACCTGGTCTTTTCTTATCCTGTCCAATGGCTGGGTGAGCTAAACGTATGGGTAAACAAATCCTCCAGGGTGAATGCAGGAATGGGGTGAAAAGAGGTGTTTTCCAGAAGAGGGACCCTCCATTATCTCACAGCCCGTGGAGGGGTTGTGCCCAAGTCCTTTTTTTCCCCCTTTCCACCCAGAAAGAGCTCATGGGGAATGAGATTAGGGAGTCAGGTTTTTCCCTTCTTTTCATGAAAGTCAGAGGAGATTGGTAGAGATCCAGGATCCAGGCAGCACTATGAACTGACTGGCCTCAAACAGTGTAAGGAACACCTGGGACTTGGCTCTAATTTGCTTTGTATGACACACAGAAAATTTTATTCAAACTAAGTGGGTCAGGATAGTCAACAGGAGGGTTGATGGGCAGCAGAGGGCTCTGTGTGTTGCTCCCCACAGCTCTGCTGTGCAACTTCACCATTGCTTACATCCCATGCTTCCCAGAGACAGGAGGAAAAATCAACTAATGCAGATTTCCTCTGTTTCTTCTCTTCAGGGAATCAGTCTATTGAGAAATTCATTAAAATTCACTGTGCCTGAGATAGAAAAACATCACCTGACAAGAAAATGCTCTTATGGAAAACAAGCCTTTGATAGCTTTACATGCTTCTTGAACACAGGGAAAGCCAGTCAATAACATTCCTTGTGGCCTAAAAGCAGAAACATCTGTCAGAGGCGGCTTGCTGGGCTGAATATAGCAGCAGGAAAGCCCAACTGATTAACTCCATCCTCTTCCTAACATGTTTTTGTGATTCCCAGAAATCCCTAGAAAGGGCTCCTGAGGACACTGGCACCATTACAAGGCAGCTATAATTCAGTAAACAGAGACATGAAGAAAACATTATCCTGACTGCAGTCCACCTCTGGCATCCAGGTTGTATAAATCACATGTACCTCATTCTACACTCCCTTGGCTGTGTGGCAGGCTTGTGATCTAGGAAAAAAGGAAGACCAAGCCCACACTTGATGAAGGAAAAAATAAAATTATTGTTGTGAGGGGGAGAAGAGAGTTGGAGCCCATGCAACCTTGCAGGTAGACTAGAGCAGGGGAAACTGGCAGAAAAGATTATGGTAGTAATACAGTAGACAAAGGAAGTACTTCCAGTGTGCCTGGGCTGATCCACCAGGACCCTTTTTCCAACTCCTGCTTTTTTCATCCACATTTGTAGATTCACCTCTATAAAAAAGCTAAAATTATTTCTTTGCTATGTTTTACTTCTGTCCTACCTTACACATGACAGTTCACCATGCATAACTGAGGGACTTCTCCAAAAACTGCAGGAAGTTTCCTGACAACTCTTGCTAACTTCATCACAATTTCCCCCCTTACTCTGGAAAGTAGAAAGGCCTTTTATTTTTTAGACATGTGTCTGGTCTTATTGCAGGATTGTTGAACCACCAATGCAGTCAGGGCCACAAAACTTATTGGGACCAGCTCAGAACACATAAATAGTAGTTAGTGTAATTCTTAAATCACAGTCTCTCTGCATCCCACTGCCACTGGACCATGCCAAGAGACCTCTAGATATGGTGCCTCAAGCAAACAATATTCAACTTGCAACAAGTCTAGAGAAAAAAGTAATCTTTCCATTTCCAAAGTTTTTCATGCAGGAGAATAATTTCTGCAATCACAGAGCTACTCTGGATGCACATTTAAACATATTTATCTTCATTTTAATATACATTCAAATAAGTTCTGTGTAATGCTCATAAACATAAGACTTCAACTTCTTTTGACTTCAACTGTGCTGCACAAAGAGAAGCAACTTACCTTGGAGATGAGGTAAATATCACTACTTATAGCAGAATGGTGGGATGGGAAAATGAAACAGCCTTTGTTAGAAAATGACACGTGGCCCATTCACTCAGCAGTTCTTCAGAGGGATATGAGTATTCACAGCACTGTGTGAAGTCTTTCCCTGATTGATACTTAATTCTGAGTACATCCTCGTAGCTTAAAGAAATAATTTCAATCAGAGTCCAAGGGATTTACTATCCTGTGGCGGTTTTACACGTGTGGGAAGGAGTTCTGTGCTGGTTTTTTCTTAAGGGAATGAACTGCCTCATTTTTCTGAGTTTTTGCTCCCTTTCAGTTTACAGATTATTAAAATTTATCAGCTGCAGTGTGGACCTTGCTCTGGAAATGTTTATCTTCAGATTTAATTTTTCTCCATTGCATATGTCTACCTCTTAGCAGGTTTACCTTTCACCTCCTACAGTGGAAAATTATAACAACAAATCTGAAAGGCAACCCACTCTCTTTCTAGCTCTAGCTCTCCTAGAGGACTCTTCAAAATCCTCCCTCTCACAGTCAAGTCAGAAGACATCAAAAATACAACACAACGAGAAGCCCTCTGGCCTTGAGTCGCCCACCATCTATATATTTCCAAAACTGGATTAAAGTTCCCAGAGGACTCTGCTAAAATCTCAAACTGGCATTGCATAGCACAAAATCCAGTGTGAAGAATGTTTGTTCTCTGTATAGCCAATAACAAGATTTCAGAAGTTTTCTGCCTTGCATGCTATTTCCTCACCTGTTTTAGAGCGGCCTGAGGCAAAATCATGTTTTCACAGGAAAGGAAAAAAAATGTTCTCAAAAAAGGAACATTAATAACTTCTTTTCTAACTTTCTGGTTGGTTTTTTATTGCAATTCCCAGACCAAAAAAAAACAAAAAAAAAACCCCGAACAAGCAAAACCACAGCAACATTTTCTTTCATGTATTTTGATCAGTATGTGTTAGAAGCTGAGATCTTTTCAGACTGACTTCCCCGCTGAAAAGAAGCTGATTTCTTGCCATTGCTTCTTGATGGTTTGACTGATTCAGCTCTCCTCTTAATCCTGCTACAGATGAGCGAGATAAGAGACATCCCCCGGGGCCATGGAGATCTGCTCCGGGCTGGCATGAACTTCTCCCTCTGCCCAGCATCTTCCCTCCCTGCAATGTGCAGCCATTAGTTTCCCCATCCTTTGGCACTCCTGCCACCTGACTTCATGCATCCCTTCCCTCCTCCAGTCCCCATACACTAGATTCCTGACTCTTATTCCCCCTGTCTTTCCTCCCCCAGTTCACCAGCCTGCTCCAAGCACCGCCATCTGCTCAGGCTTTACAGCTCTGAGGACACAAACAAGGAAGAAGGATTGGGAATTTTTTCTCCACAGGACGGTTCCCTTGTCACAGTCATATTCCAGCTTTCTTACCCTGTTCCTCACACTCACTCTGTGGGGAGAATTGCAGCAGATGGAGGATGTCACCTAAAATAAGCTCGTGTGACAACTCAAATACAGCAAAACAGGGCAGATGATGTGTTCATAGAATTATTTAGGTTGTAAAAGACCTTTAAGATCATTGAGTCCAACCAGTAATCTGGCACTGCCAAGTCTACCCTTAAACCATGTCCCCAAGTACCACATCTGCACATCTTTTAAATACCTTCAGGGATGGGGACTCAACCATCTATCTCCTTGGGCAACCTGTTCCAATGCTGACAACCCTTTCCTGAAATTTTTTTCCTAATATACAATCTAATTTCCCACATGGCACAACTTGAGGCCATTTCCTCCAGTCCTGTCACTTGTTACCTGGGAGAAGAGAGAGGCCTACCCCTACCTGGCTACAAACTCCATCCAGGCAGTTGTAGAAAGCTATAATAAGCTCCCCCCTGAGCCTCTTTTTCCCCAAACTAAACAACCCCAGCTCCCTCAGCTCCAAGTCTGTACCAGGAATTTGCTAGGCAAGATATCACAGCTCACCTTAGCCTCATGTCCTCTTCCTCTAGCTGTGCCCTCAGGTGGCCTGGGGATACAGGCCAGGGTGAAGGTCATCTGCCACAGGATCCCAAAAAACCCAGGCTGAAAACATCCGAATTTTGGGGCAGGTGGTAAGCAGTATGCAGCAGAGGCTGATGTCAGAGGCCATGAGATTCCCCTGGTCTGGACCAGAGGCTGACCAGCTGTATGCAGACTCAACCTCAGGCAAGGCAGGGAGCCAATCCAAACCTGCTCACAGAGCCTTTGTTCCAGGACTTTTGCTTTTTGCAAAAGCTGTGAAATGCTTTTCAGGGATGCAGCAGAGCCCTTATGTCCCTAAAACTGCAGGAGGGTTGTTATGTGTGGCAACAAACACAGAATTAAGACGTGTGAATCTCTGTGTGGCTGAATCTCTTCTGCCATGTGCTGGATTCTGCACCTGGGACAGGGCAACCCTGGGCGCTCATACAGTCTGGGGAATGAGGCGCTGGAAAGCAGCGCCATGGAACAGGACTGGGGGTCCTGGTCAATGCCAAGTTGAACATGAGTCAGCAGTGCCCTGGCAGCCAGGAGAGCCACCCGTGTCCTGGGGGGCATCAGGCACAGCATTGGCAGCCAGGCAAGGGAGGAGATTGTCCTGCTCTGCTCTGCTCTGGAGCAGCCTCACCTCCAGGGCTGGGGGCAGTTCTGGGCGCCACAATATAAGAAAGACATTAAACTATTAGAGAACATCCAAAGGAGGTCACCAAGGATGGTGAAGGGTATGGAAAAGCTGTGTGAGGAGCTGCTCTTCAGCCATCGGTCTGCTCAGCTTGGAGGAGACTGTGGGGAGATCTCATTGCAGATACAGCTTCCTCATGAGGGGAAGAGAGAGGCAGGCACTGATCTCTGCTCTGTGGTACCAGCGACAGAACCAGAGGGAATGATCTGAAGTTGTGTCAGGGGAGGTTTATGTTGGTTATTAGAAATAGGTTCTCCACCCAGAGGGTGGTTGGGCACTGGAACAGCTCCCCAGGGAAGCGGTCACAGCATCAGCCTGACAGAGCTCAAGGAGCATTTGGATGACGCTCTCAGGCCCATGGTGCTGCACACCTTGGAGATGGTGTTGTGCAGGGTCCGGAGCTGGACTCGATGATGCTTGCCAGTCCCTTCCACCTCAGGGCATTCTGTGACTCTGTGCGGGGGCTCCCGGCACA
>NW_005054302.1:1025353-1034555 GCF_000277835.1 Geospiza fortis | reverse complement strand
GGGCAGGCCGTTTCTCCTGCTCGGGGGTGCCCCCACCCCTCGGGGCTGCGCGGTGTGGCCGGGCCGGGCGCGGCCGGGGCATCCCGCTGACAGCAGGATGGCCTCTCCGGGGCGGCCGAGCCCCTGCCGGGGTGGGTTTGCCCCTGCGACAGCTCCTCTCTTTCAGAGGCCGTATGTTTGCGATTATGAAGGCTGCGGCAAAGGGTTCACGAGGGACTTCCACCGCGCCCGACACCTCCTCACGCACACCGGGGAAAAGCCGTTCGAGTAAGGCCCAGGTTTTTACTTCTTAAGCTGAAGTGCTGTTTTTCGTAAGGAAGGGAAGTTAAAACAGGGCAGGGGTAGAGAACATGCATGCCTTTGGTGTCATGGGCACTGCCATAACTGTGTGTACACGGGGTGGGATCAAACCCCCTGTTCCGGCAGTGATCTGTAACAAATGCTTAAAGGAATGGGCAGATCTCCCCCAAGAATACATTATTAAAAGGCTAACTTAGTCTCTGTCTTTTAGTGTCTTCAAAGCAAACTTCTGTATTTGAGTTGTGAGTTTCAGTAATTCTTCTGTGTGTTGTTCTTGTACGATGATTTCTGTATCTGCCTAGGGAACAAGTCACTGTTTGACAGCAGTAATAAAAAATGCAGTTCATTTGCAGGTGCACAACTGAGGGGTGCAATGAGAAATTTGGAACAAAATCAAACATGAAGAAACACATTGAGCGCAAGCATCAGAATCAGCAAAAGCAGTATGTGGTGAGTAATTACCTTTGCACTGTACAGTGGAGGCTAAATAAGCTCTTTGTTGTGTATCTGGTGAAATACTTCAACTTGTTATTATGTGGTACTTGTATAAGTTCAAATACCATAACTGGGATTTCAGCAAAGATGTGAACTGAACTGTCATTATTTGGCCTCTAATCATAACTTGATTTCCTCAATAGTGTGACTTTGAAGGCTGTAACAAGTCTTTCAAGAAGCATCAACAACTTAAAGTTCATCAGTGTCACCACACCAATGAACCTCCCTTCAAGTACGTGGATAATTTTAATACTGAATTTTAACACTGTAGATGAAAATAGGTGCATTTTCTCGGCCTTTTCATTGATGTGGCAGTAAAATAAATCAGTTTGTAGTCAGGGCTGCAAGTTTATTTCTTGTACTAGTCCTTTGCTCAGTGATCTGTTTTGAGCAACAATTTTGGTGCTCTGTAATTTCAGCGTTCCAGCAATTTTATAAAAAAACAACACAACACTCCCCCACCCCACAGTTTTTAATTCATAGTTTGAAATACAGGCATAAGAGCTTGCACAATAATGAAGAATGCAGCTACCTTTATTTCGTAGTAAGAAGCAGTGACTTGGCTGACATTGAGTAGTGAGTAGTACGTAGAAAAAGAGGACAGACTTGGACACTAATCTTGGAAACTGTGCATTGCAGCTCCATTTGGGTAACACATCACTATAGATCTGCTAAAAGCAAAGTTCAGTCTTGTATTTCTTACAGGTGGGTCACACTTAACATGAGTGCTCCTTCCACTTCAGTGAAATGCAGTACTGTGGTTGGATGACAGCCAAAAATGTCAGTGCTCTGCTGGTTCTGCACAAACCACTTAAACCTTCCACTCTCTGTTCTTCTATGTTTGAAGAGCCTGCTGTGTAGAGATGATACAAGGCTTGACTCTTCAGCTAAAGCTCAACTTACTGTATATTTGGAAATCATACTATAGTTCTAACTTCAAAGTCATCCAAGTCTATTAAAAAACTAATACGGAATTTACTTTTACAAGGTGGGGGGACACACACCGTAGGTGAAGGGAAACTTGGATTATTTTGTTAATTTTAATTGTTCTTGACTTAACAAAAAATACGTAGATACGGTGAAAGAAATTTTGTGCTATTTTGTACCTAGATGTAATAAAGAAGGATGTGGAAAGTGCTTCTCTACTCCAAGTCGACTAAAGCGGCATGAGAAGATACATGAAGGTAAAACTGTTTTTTTTCTTTTTAAGGTTATGTTTCAGCAAAGGAAAAAGAACTGCTTCCAGTGCAGAGTATGCACAGATGCATGACAGTCTGAAAGTGTTCTGGGCCTAGTGATCCAGACAAGACAAGACACCCATTTTGAATAGTAAAGTGGGATATAACTGCAGGGCATTGCAGTGTTCAGTTATGTGTGTTTGTGACAGTCTGAGCAGAGCTCAGGATTCCTTCAGTTATTTCTTCTCCTGAGGTGCTTCCTTGCAAATAATCAATTTTTTGGAGATGGGCTGGTGGTAAAGGCGTTAGCCTAGCTGTCCAGAGCATAGATTAAGTTGCCAGTTCTGCCACAAATTTCCTATGGAGCCTTGGCAGAACCATGTGTATTTTTAGTTATTAATGAAGCTATGTGAGAGGCTTTTAAGTGAAATCATCATAATGTGGCTATGTATGTTTGAGCTTATCCTGCTGCCTTCCTATTCATTCTTTCACTGACAGATAACCAGCTTTCCAGTGATAGGAAAAAACCAAAACCAAATCAGATAAAGCCAGCAGACTAGGAAGAGTACCCAGAAGGCTGTGATTTGTGCTGTGATTTGTACTGTGATTCCCTTTTCTTCAGACAAGGACTTGTTTGTAGGTTTTTGAGCATTCCAGTCCTGGGATTTAAATAGTATTGACTTTCTGTGGTTCCTGCCTGATAGAATGGTAGAATCTCTTTAGACGCTGGAATACTACTGTATGGTCAGTATTTCTTTTTAATATGCAGGACAAATATTTATATAAAAGTAATATATATTACTAGTTATTTTTATCTATTTGAGAGAAAGTGTATGGCTGGGAGGAAGTAGCTTTACTGAGGCCAGGAGAGAGAGTTTCACGAAATCATTTAGGTCAGAAAGGATCTCTGGAGATCACCTGGTCCAGCTCCCTGCTCAAGGTGGGGCCAGTTAGACCAGGTTGTTGAGGACCACATCCAGTGGTGTTGAATGGTTCCAGGGCTAGGGCTTCCATAGCCTCTCTGCGCAACTGGTGTCAGTGATACAGGTTTCTACCTTAAAACGTTAAGATTTTCTCTTGTTCTAATTTGTGTTGATTGTTCATTGTCTCTTACCCCATTCCTGTGCAATATGGGAATAGACAAGGAATAACTGGCTTTTAATTTTCAAATGCTGGAAGCAGAGTTCCCCCTTGTAAAACTGAACTGTTTGCCAGACCCTCTGTGATTGTAAACATCTGTTCCATCCAACAGGCTATGCATGCAAGAAGGAAAACTGCTCATATATCGGAAAAACTTGGACAGAGCTTCTGAAACATAATAAAGTCAGTCATGCAGGTGAGTTCCAATTGCATTGGTAAACTTATGATACAAATAGGAAACCAACTGGTAATCTGGAGTCCTTGCTGTACTCATTTCATCAGCTTGTCAGCGTGTCCCAAACTTGTCTAACTTTATTGGTAAAGTGGCTGTCACTCCAGCTAGACCTTTGATGAAAATGCTGGTCAGTATACTAATTTAACTTTGTGATTCAGTTAACAGAAAACTGTTTTATGTAGGATTTCAGATCTGGGTAATTCATACTGCATTATCCTCCTGAAGTTTCTTAAGCTCCTTGCATTTTGTGTTGATTTTAGCATAGTTCTAACAGACCACCAGGTTTGATTCTGAGCTGCTGTAAGAAGTTGTTTATTTATACTTTGCCTTTATTTCTCCCACTTAGAGCCAATAGTCTGCAGTGAATGTAACAAAACTTTTAAACGGAAGGATTACCTCAAGCAGCATCAAAAGACACATGCTGTGGAGAGGGAAGTCTACTGCTGCCCCAGAGAAGGATGTGGGAGAACGTACACAACTTTATTTAACCTTCAAAGCCATATCCTCTCTTTTCATGAGGAGAAAAAACCATTCGCTTGTGATTATCCAGGCTGTGGAAAAGTGTTTGCAATGAAGGTATGTGTTTTTTTAACTATTCTGATCTGAATCCCATTATCTAAAATTAAAACTTAACTCTTTTTTTTTTTCCCTCCTGCTCTTTGTAACTGTAGCAGAGCCTAGCAAGACATGCAGTTGTACATGATCCTGAAAAGAGAAAGCTGAACTTGAAAGTAAGTTACACTCTTGGAAAAAGTCTTCTCACCCCTACCCTATCACTGCAGAGGACGGTAAACTTTACCTGTTTTAGAATGTGACTTCAAGCAGGAAAACAGGTCAAATATGTAGGTAATTTGGGAGATTCTTAATTTATGAAGCTCCTTTAGCTAATGTAGTCCTGGCCTCTACATTGATTTCTTTTTTTCCCCACCACAACAGTAGTCTTTGCTCCACAGATCTGTTAAGTTTACTAATTCTGGATGTATTTCTACCAGGCAAAGCGTTCTCGTCCCAAGAGGAGCTTAGCCTCTCGTCTCAGTGGCTACATTCCTCCCAAAACACAGCCAGGAAAGGATGAAATTGTGATGGAAAGCAAGACAGCAGATAAGCTCATGGAAAATGGAATACCAGCTGTTGAAATTCAGACTGTAGCAAAGGTTAACCAAGACAGTGTTCTTCATGGAATGACCAATGCAAAGCTCAACAATAACTTTAGATAAAGTTAATTTTTTTCTAAATTTTATTTTTTAAATAAATATATATTGTTTACACTGCTTCAGGAAGTCATTGATGCAACTCATTTGACTTCAGATCTTCATTTTCATCTTTCTTTACTGTATTATTTTTCTTGATTTCCATCTTCTGGTGTTCTTTCAACTCTTTGTCAGACATGTGCCTGAAAACACAGGTACTCACTCCTTCTCTAGCAACTTTTGGCTTGGAAAGATAGGTTGCTTTCTCAGACACAGTCTCCAAAATTTGATCAAAAAGCATGAACTAAAAAGGAGGAGAAAATGAAAATAGAACTAAATGAATGCACAAATACAGGTAGAAAAATATTTCAAGCTGCTCTGTAATAACATGATCTGCTTAGTTTAGCTATTAGCTGAACCAAGCTAGTTGCTAGTCCTAGTTTGAGCACTTCAGTTTGTTCCTAACTGTTCTTTACTCATAAGCAGGTTCAGGCAAGTCACTAGAGGGGGATTCAGCCATTTCCTAACATTTAGGCTGCACTGCTGACTCATGGTGTTTTGTTCTTTAAGGGTGTCCATTAGAGTGGTCTGCATCTCACTACTCTCCACCCTCCTCTTCCTCTAGATTCAGATATATTATTATATGAGGCTTTTTTCTTAAAGGGTAGTATTGTCCTAAGGTAAGCAGAACCTAGTAGTATTGAACTGAGTAACAGTGCATTCATGTAACATACTGAATTCCTAACCTCATTATTAAGCCTTCAAGAACAATGTAAATCAGGACTGTGTCATGAAATGTTCTGTTCCCTCCCATCATCAGTTCTTCCTGTTACTCCTTCCCTGTGAATTTGGCTTCCTATAAAAAGTTTTGGGTTTTTTTGGATGAAATGCTATCGCAATTTTCCCCAGCAATTTAGTTGAGACAATTGTCAAGAACACCTAATTCACTAGGAGAAAAAAACAGTCTTACACAGAATATTTATAAAAAAACCATTTTTGTGAATGACAGGAAGTCTCAAGGCCCTGCAATTATACTGGGAAGTTGCCATCAGCTGCTTAACATTTTTAGTGATGTTCATTTTGCTCTTCTTGGAACACCATTCCAATAGTTGTTCATGTAGGAATGGACAACTAACCTTAGCCAAAGTTGCATAAATGCAGCTCCAGAAGAACTGTTGGTGAAATAATCCAGCTAAACTACAGACCTTTTTTTTTAAACCGCACTGTAAAGTGTTCAGAATGGGTAAGCTGGCTAAAGGCATCGATCAGAAAATTTCACTGGCCCCATTAATAGGATGGTGCTGCATAGGAGTAGGAGCTTCTTAGACTCTGCTGTCCAAGCCAGTACTGCAGCTGGATTCTTAAGGAAGCATGGTATTTGGACTGTCTCTCTGGAACTACTTTTCTTCACCAGTGTTTGAAGAGGAGCAGCTTAAGGCAGGCAATCACTACTTTCATGGGGCCTAGATCTCCACAGAGATACTAAAAACTGTGGCAGTACACAATAAGGAAGGTCAATACAGCTGCAGCTGTTTAATGACATTAACTGGTCCCACCTCCAGAAGTGCACTTACCATGTCTGTACTGCTGCCTTTGGCTTGCCGGATGGTAACTTTAACATGGTGTCTCTTTTCAATCCACTGTGCTATCTGTTTAGTCTTGGTCTCTAGGTCGTTCTTGGCAATAGCCGAAGAAAAGGATAACTCCTTCTGCACCACCCCTGTTTAAAACAGAACTGAAACTCTGTTGGCTTAATATTTGACAAACCTGTACTAGTTGCTCTCTTTTATCAGCTTATGGTGCTTTGTCTGCTTGACTCCCTCCTCCCACGCTGCTTTCTCAGAGCATCCTGATCTCATTGTCTCAGCATGCACCACTCTCACCTGAGAGGGTGGCAACTTGATGCTCTCACACTCACTACTGCAAATGGGAGCCTGAGTGCATGTTTGAGGCACACAAGGAAAATCTCTTCAGGGTCAGAAGGCTTAAGGTATTTTTAATTACAGTCTTGTTCATATGATCCACAATGTAGGTCTAACAAACAGGTAAGCAGTGGATCTGGAATTAAGGACTTAGTGTGCAAATTCCTGTGTTCTGCATGTAGGACAGCTGAAGGTAAAAGCGCTGACGTTAGCTCTTCATCTCAAGCCCATTTTATTCAATGGTGAGTGCAATATTCAACTGGAAGTACGACAATGCCTTGTAATATATTTGAACATAATACATATATGATGATATCTACAGTCTCTTCGTCCTTCCAATTTCTCTAAAGCAGTTACTATCTGAATAATATTTTTGTGGTTTCTTGAACAGAGCAACTCAC
Source organism: Geospiza fortis (assembly GCF_000277835.1). Taxonomy (NCBI): domain Eukaryota; kingdom Metazoa; phylum Chordata; class Aves; order Passeriformes; family Thraupidae; genus Geospiza; species Geospiza fortis. The sequence continues at coordinate 1,027,694 of NW_005054302.1, read as the reverse complement.
TACCACAATAACGTTCTCCTCTAAAATCAGAACTCTACCCAAAGCTATCTTCATTAGCTGAGGATATGAGAGGATACAAGGTCACATGCCTTTTCTAAAACCTCTTTGCCAAACTCAGTTTGTTAAACTTAGGTGGTCCTAAGGGAAAAAAAAACAAAAGCAAACAAAACAAACTGAAAAGTGTTAAATACTGAAAACGTTCTCTTACTCTGTACAGGAAAGGGCTCCGGACTTTGTCCTCCTAGCAGCAAATGAGGAAGAGAGTGTTTCATGACTACTGGTGACAAACTATATAATTATATTGGTGTATCTGGTCCTTAGTTTGTAAAAACTGCCTGTCATTCTATGCCTTAGTAAAAGAACAGAAATTCAGTGAGTCTCATGGAACCAGAGCCTAGTTATATTCACTCACATTAAAATATTTTTTTAACAAGTCAGCAGATGCCAAAATAGCAAATCTTAAGAGGGCAATAGAAGGATTCTCTGTGGAAGACTGGACTAATCCAAAATTTTATTTTCACCACTGCAAATCCTTAATAGCGTGGACTGCACTGACATTGCTTTGGATTTACACAAATACAAGTAAGAGGATTTAATCTGTTGAAACCACTTTTAATGCAGCATTTTTCAAAGTCCTCAGCATTGTAGTGTTTACGGTGCACATACCTTGCTTTGGACTTGCTTTTTTCTTCTCTGCACGTTTAAGCTGCTCTTCATGAATCTGCTGCCCAGTCATTAGTCTGTAAACTGGAGGTTCTACATTCTCACGAAGCAGAACCAGTTTCAGGCCATGCTGATCCATAAGTCTGAGTGCCTCTGCTCGGTGCATGTTTCCTAAACTCTCCCCATCCTGGTTGATTACGTGCAAAATACGATAGGGAATTCTTCGCCCAACGCTTCCAAATGCCGCTTTACTTTTTGGTTGTGCGTGAGATTTTTCATCTGTACAATATGGTTGAGTAAGCCCAAACACAGCTGACTTCCTCGGGTCAGGTACCACTATCCAGAATGGAGAAAAGAGCCACTTTTGTGCTGTCTGTGGCAGAAGAGTACCAAAGAACCTTTTTGCATATCTGCTCTCATTTCTGGCCGCTTGACATAAATATTTCATTGTGCACAAGGCAGTCATTCTGAGGAAGAAGAAAAAAGTTACCCCATCAGTCAGATTCTTCTAGTTATATTAGAAAGACTTGACTCCAGTTCAGTAAACCCTAGTGTTTGTAACTACTCTTTTAAAATGATACATGGTACTACTATACAGAATCATCAGTCAACAGTCATTTTACAGTAACAAAATTTAACACAGAGGGACAATCTGACTAATGAGCAAAATGTATGAGTTGATGTTACCTTCTGTATCTTAAAATCTGAGCCTGAACTCCTTTAAAGAATGCAATACTTCTAGTTCCTTTCTTCTCACTTTCAAATTTTAATCTAAATAGCTACAGGCATCTATCCTGACACAGTACTCACAAAGCTATAAACTTTCAAACATGCTTCCAAATATACCCGTGCTTGAAGACTACTGAAACTCATCTTTGAGACATTTCTTCCACTGGATTTTTTTTCCCATTCTTCCCCGGGTCATGAAATCCCCCTGGCAATTTTGCTGCAGCTCCCCATTATTTGCATTTGTTCAGACCTTCAGAAATCGTCCATTTTCTAACAGCTGCAAAAAACTTAGGAAATAAAGAGCAAACTGTGAGTACTCTCTGCAGTTTTCCTATTTTTTGTTTAAAAGGCAGCAATTACAGGAAAAGTCAAGGATGATGCAGGAAACCAAACACATGTCATACCAGAGGAGCTGATAAGAGTGATACCTTTTCTGCCCAGGAGGGAATGTGACTCTGCTCTATGAATACATGCATGCATACACATACATACACACTAATATATGACATGGTGTAAACATGCATCCATGTGCATACATACGCATGGAAAAGGTGTAAACCATCAGCAAGGATAAAAACCTATTTATAATTCTCAGCAGTGTTGGCATAGGAACATGTAAAATGACTTGCCTGTGAATAAACAGTCTGAAAAGGGGACAGTCTGGAGCCTGGGATGGATATCATATCTCAACAGTAAGGACAATGTCCATGCAAACTGCTTGAAGAAGGAGCCAGAGGAGTTCATGAACAGGGCAGTCTGATAACAGCTATGTGCTACCTAGATCCAGAATTCAAGCTAGCCACAGGGCACAGAAGAGAAGTAACATGATTTCCACAGCAGCCTAAAATTAGCTGGTAGACCTACCTTCCCTTCCTGCCCTGGGCTCTGCCTCTGCCCAGTAAAAACAGCTTTTTGTCTGGCTGTGACAACAGCCCTACGGCTGAACACC
>NW_005054302.1:1024814-1025129 GCF_000277835.1 Geospiza fortis | reverse complement strand
TTTCCCTAACGTGTTGCGCCTAGTGCGTTTCGCTCGTCCTTGCGTTGGCAAGGCCGCCTGACTCCGCTGGGTGGGAGCTCCAAGGAGCGGCACACCGGGAGCCCCGGGAGCAGCCGCGCTTCCCATGCCGGGCGGCCCTCACGGGAGGGGGGCGGCATCCCGTGGGCGTCCCCCCCGTAAACAGGGAAGAAGAGCTGTACGTGGGTGTGTGACCGTGCCCTGTCATGTCCGCCTTCCCGGCTCTGCCTGTCGCGGAGGTCACTGCGTGTGCCCCTGGCTCCCTGTGACCCTCTCTTACCTGCCGGCCGGGCCGGG